>NC_037685.1:62002308-62075259 GCF_003255815.1 Theropithecus gelada | reverse complement strand
CACAAAGGGAAGGAGCCATATTCTCGCTCGCGCTCGCCCTCGCGGCGGCGGCGGCGGCGGCGCAGGCGGGGAAGACGCGCAGCGGCCATTCCGTGCGCGCCGGCCCCGGCGGCCGCGGGCGGAGCCAGCCCCCATTTCGAGCGGGGCTTCTCCCTGCGCGGAGCCTGACAAAATGGGGGCGGCGGCGGCGCGGGCCTGCGGGGCCTGCCGGGTGCACGTGGCGGCCTCGGGCCTGGGAGCCGGGCCGCGTCCCCTCGCGTCGGCCGCGCGGCCACCGGTGAAGTTCTGGGGGCGGGGGGCTCGCCCCGCGCGGGAGGCACCCCAACTTTCACGGCTCCAAAAAATACTCCCCGAGTTGGGGGAGGGGGCCACCGAGCCACGAGCAGGAGTGGCTTTTGTCCCTCATCCTTGTTTACTCGGAGAAACTTCAGACCGGACGTGTTTAGTCAGAACAGAAATACATCTCAGGGCCAAACCGATAGGAAACGAGGCTGCCTCGCGGTGGCACCGCCACCCTCCAGCCGGGTTCCGAGCACCGGAGCTGGCTGCAGCTCCCTCTTCGGAGCAAAGTTTTATGCAAAGAGGGTGTTTTTGAAAACTTTCGGTGCACGGTGATTTTTTGTTTAAAGGTCCATAATTAGGAAGAGTCGACTCGCTTAGGCCCTTGTTTGTTCCCTACCTAGTAGTGCAAATCCACGAATTGGCAGCATGTTTTCTGACCTTTGGTTTGGTTGGTTTAAAAGGGTGTTCTAGATTTTAAAATCGTTTAAGTGACCAGTTACGCCTTCAGAGCAGACTCAGGCGGATAGATAGGGAATACTGTATGGGTATATCTTTGTGTCTAGACTTAAGATCGCCGTGAAGGACCGTTTTTGTTTTGTTTTTACTTGGCATAGCCCCTTCAAGGAATTTAATCTCTCGGCCATATTCTTGTCTGATTTCACGGAGGTTGATGTCACTACTGTGTTAAATAACCAGTACCTTGGTTTTCATTCCCTTCCTAAGTACTTCAAGCTCTTATGTGTCATAATTTTATTGCTAACATCAGATAATTTATTTTTTTTTAGAAAAATAACTAAACATGGGCAAAGGAGATCCTAAGAAGCCGAGAGGCAAAATGTCATCATATGCATTTTTTGTGCAAACTTGTCGGGAGGAGCATAAGAAGAAGCACCCAGATGCTTCAGTCAACTTCTCAGAGTTTTCTAAGAAGTGCTCAGAGAGGTGGAAGGTAAGAGGGCTTAAAACATGCTAACAAGGTAATTAAAAGACAATTTCCAATTGAGGATGCAAAAAAAAGTCTAGTTGGCGCTCTCATAGTGTCACGCTATTACATAGCAAAAGACATTGGTTTTGAGAATAATTTACTTAAATTTTACAACTTAAACTTACAAATAATTATTTTGTAGACCATGTCTGCTAAAGAGAAAGGAAAATTTGAAGATATGGCAAAGGCGGACAAGGCCCGTTACGAAAGAGAAATGAAAACCTATATCCCTCCCAAAGGGGAGACAAAAAAGAAGTTCAAGGATCCCAATGCACCCAAGAGGCCTCCGTGAGTATCTTGCCTGTTTTTACTTCCCAGACACGGTTTACAGTAGAATCTGAGAGAAATTTAGCAAGCTACTTTGTCAGTTTAGAGTGTAAGTGTACAAAGTTTCTTAGCTAATACGTGTTCATACTGGTTATATTTAAATACTATAAAATTCCTGTTGGGTGGGAGTGTTACCAGAGCAATTGAATTAGACACTTGGTCTCCTTTGCCCAGTGTATTTCCTTTGGTCCTTTTATTTCTTGAAAAATACTCTCTCTCTGAAATAGTGTAATTGTAGAATGTTCATCTGAGGCTCTAGTTAGTATAAATTAAATAGTTGTAAATTAAGCTTTGGTTGTGAAGGATATTAGCATATTATAGTATTTGCACCCTGTTCAGTGCATTACAGAAATTCACAGGCAGCTTTAAATAGCAATGCAGTGTACACTTGATACTATTTGTTTTTGTGGTCTGTTAACTTAAAACCCTAAATTTAATTTTTTTTTTTTTTTTTTTTAGTTCGGCCTTCTTCCTGTTCTGCTCTGAGTATCGCCCAAAAATCAAAGGAGAACATCCTGGCCTGTCCATTGGTGATGTTGCGAAGAAACTGGGAGAGATGTGGAATAACACTGCTGCAGATGACAAGCAGCCTTATGAAAAGAAGGCTGCGAAGCTGAAGGAAAAATACGAAAAGGTAAGAAGTGTGGGTTTGCTTGGTAAAATGATGACGAGTACGCCAGATGTTGTATGATTGTACTTAGTTTGAGGTGTAATAAGTTTTTAGTGTAACAGCTACATTAAGTATGCTGTTGATATAAGTCTTTTCTCATCCTTCAGAGAATACAGAGGACCAAATAAATCGGTTTTTTTGACTAAATATAATTACGACTCAGACAAAGGCTGTGTACATTTAAGTTGGTTTTGTTATTCTCCAGTATCTTGAAGTTGATGAAGATGTTGATAGTCACTTCAGGTCAAAAATGAGTATTTTTAAATGGCTTGGCATACAGTACAGAAATAAGCTAGACAAAGTAATATAGGCTAGTTTTTCTTAATCATATCCTGAAACATTTAGGTTCCTTTCCTTTAGATATTCAAAAAACCACGACATCACTAAGTTAAATTTCAAGTCTGCTGCTCTGTCCAATAAATTAATAAGATTAAGGAAATCTATAACTCTTATAGTTAATTGAAATATTAAATACTTAATTTTCAGCTTCTTTAGTCATTCTGAAAAGTGTTTATTTCTAGATGTTTCGTAACCTCCTAATTGCATGGTTATTGACAAATTAACTTTTTTGTTTTCCTAAGACAACATGTTCTTCTAAGGATTAGGGTCTGACAGTGTAAACCTGTAGAGTGCTTTTTTGCATTCAGAAGGTGGCAGTGTCTACCCTTTAATCAAAGTCTCTACATTCTGGTTTTAATAGAGTTAGGATGTGGTACATAATTGCACCTCAATGAGGCATAACTTTGCAAATATTAGACTATGCCATTTCATGAGTTATAGATTGTTATAATCTCGTATTTTTATGTTCATTTATTGAAGTTCTACTTATTTCTGGAGTTGCAGTGGATCTACAGATACGTGATATTTTGGTATAACTAGACTCTTGATTTCTTTCATAAACTTCTGCCATGTTCTGTTTCTTCCCTTAATGTTTTTTTCTTCCCTACTGTTTTGTCCTCCCTTTGCTTTGGAAGGATATTGCTGCATATCGAGCTAAAGGAAAGCCTGATGCAGCAAAAAAGGGAGTTGTCAAGGCTGAAAAAAGCAAGAAAAAGAAGGAAGAGGAGGAAGATGAGGAAGATGAGGAAGATGAAGAGGAGGAGGAAGATGAAGAAGATGAAGATGAAGAAGAAGATGATGATGATGAATAAGTTGGTTCTAGCGCAGTTTTTTTTTCTTGTCTATAAAGCATTTAACCCCCCTGTACACAACTCACTCCTTTTAAAGAAAAAAATTGAAATGTAAGGCTGTGTAAGATTTGTTTTTAAACTGTACAGTGTCTTTTTTTGTATAGTTAACACACTACCGAATGTGTCTTTAGATAGCCCTGTCCTGGTGGTATTTTCAATAGCCACTAACCTTGCCTGGTACAGTATGGGGGTTGTAAATTGGCATGGAAATTTAAAGCAGGTTCTTGTTGGTGCACAGCACAAATTAGTTATATATGGGGATGGTAGTTTTTTCATCTTCAGTTGTCTCTGATGCAGCTTATACGAAATAATTGTTGTTCTGTTAACTGAATACCACTCTGTAATTGCAAAAAAAAAAAAAAAAGTTGCAGCTGTTTTGTTGACATTCTGAATGCTTCTAAGTAAATACAATTTTTTTTATTAGTATTGTTGTCCTTTTCATAGGTCTGAAATTTTTCTTCTTGAGGGGAAGCTAGTCTTTTGCTTTTGCCCATTTTGAATCACATGAATTATTACAGTGTTTATCCTTTCATATAGTTAGCTAATAAAAAGCTTTTGTCTACACACCCTGCATACCATAATGGGGGTAAAGTTAAGTTGAGATAGTTTTCATCCATAACTGAACATCGAAAATCTTGATCAGTTAAGAAATTTCACATAGCCCACTTACATTTACAAACTGAAGAGTAATCAGTCTACTCAAAGAATGGGATTATTAGAATCAAACATTTTGAAAGTCTGTCCTTGAAGGACTAATAGAAAAGTATGTTCTAACCTTTACATGAGGACTCTATTCTTTAACTCCCATTACCATGTAATGGCAGTTATATTTTGCAGTTCCCACATTAAAGAAGACCTGAGAATGTATCCCCAAAAGCGTGAGCTTAAAATACAAGACTGCCATATTAAATTTTTTGTTGACATTAGTCTCAGTGAAGACTATGAAAATGCTGGCTATAGATGTCTTTTCCCATTTATCTCAATATGGACTGCTCAGGAAACGAGACTTTCCATTACAAGTATTTTTAATTAATTGGGCCAGCTTTTAAAATGAAGATGCCACATTCAAAATAGGGTATATTTTCCTATATTATGGTTTGCCCCTTTATAAATCGAAGTAGATAGGAGGAAAGAAGACACTTAAACTTTGCATCTCAGTATGAATTATTCAATTTATTTGAATGATTTTTCTTTATAAAACAAACTCATTAGTCATTATCTGCTTAGCAGTTTAGGGAACAATTTGGCAATTTTGTGGTTTTTCGAGATTATCATTTTCTTAAAGTGCCAGTATTTTAAAATAGCGTTCTTGTAATTTTACACGCTTTTGTGATGGAGTGCTGTTTTGTTATATAATTTTGACTTGGATTCTTTCCATTTGCATTTGTTTATGTAATTTCAGGAGGAATACTGAACATCTGAGTCCTGGATGATACTAATAAACTAATAATTGCAGAGGTTTTAAATATTAGTTAAATGGCTTTCACTTAAGAATTTAAGATTTTGTTACATATTTTTAAATCTTGTCTCTAATAATATCTCTTAGTACCTTTTAAATAAGTATAAGGGATGGCAAAGTTTCCCTTTAAAAATACTCACTTTATGCTTATAAATAGGTTAATGGGCTGGTAAAAGGTTTTGTCAAACATTGCAAGTACTCTCGGTGCTATATATAAATGAGGAAAAACTAGTTTTACTTTCAGAATGATTTAAACAAGATTTCTAAAAAGATACATGCAAGTGAAAAGCAGGGTTAGTGATAGGCTGCAATTGTGTCAACATCAGATTTTTTGTTAAGAGGAACAAATGACTCAATCTGATTTAGATGGAAGTTTCTACTATATAGAAATAACCATTGTCAACAGTAGTAATTCTGATCGGTTTAAAATGAATTCTGGCTCAAGGAGACTGCAACTTTAGTAGGTATGTCATGACAGCTACCATTTTTTTAAGATGTTGAGAATGGGAACAGTTTTTTAGGATTTATTCTTGACCACAGATCTTAAGAAAATGGACAAAAACCCTCTTCAATCTGAAGATGAGCATAGTTTGGTTTGGTGTTCCAACAGTATCCCCTAGAAGTTGGATGTCTAAAACTCAAGTAAATGGAAATGGGAGGCAATTTGGATAATTAAGTGTAAAACCTTGTAACTGAAGATGATTTTTTTTAGAAAGTGTATAGAAACTATTCTAATGCCAAGATAGTTACAGTGCTGTGGGGTTTAAAGACTTTGTTGACATTAAGAAAAGACTAAACAATCTATAATTAATTGGGCCAACTTTTAAAATGAAGATGCTTTTTAAAACTAATGAACTAAGATGTATAAGTCTTAGTTTTTTTGCATTTTAAAGAGGCATATGGCATATTAACGAGTCAAATTTCCTAACTTTGCTGTGCAAAGGTTGAGAGCTATTGCTGATTAGTTATCATTAGTTCTGATGATCGTCCCATCACAGTGTTGTTAATGTTTGCTGTATTTATTAATTTTCTTAAAGTGAAATCTGAAAAATGAAATTTGTGTGTCCTGTGTACCCCAGGAGTAATGGTTAAATGATAAAGATAGGGAAAGCGCCCATGTGACACAAACCCATTCAACAGGTATTTCCCTTACTAAAGGAAATGTAACCATTGCTTAGACATTGTAGGATTTAACTGTGTTGAAAATCACAGGAGAGACAACAGTGGTTTTTGAATGAAATACATGGGCACTACCTTGCTTGACATCGCATAGCCCTTGATGAAAGTTCACATTTAGTTCTGCTTGGTACAGTATGTCTCCTGAAAGGGTTCTTGATGAAAGTTCACATTTAAGTCTGCTTGGTACAACACGCCTCCTGAAAGGGTCTGATAGCTTTCAGTACCAGTAAGACACTTGAATATGATGGTAAGGTATCTGCAAATTTGCACACACTGTACACAGCTTAAGTCTTAGAATTAACTTGCTAAAGTGATTAGGCTCTTTTATTAGACAGTGTGATATTTGAATTTCTTTTTCATACTTGTGCTTTGTGTCACTTTCAAATGGCCCTTGAAATGCCTTTTAAAACTAGATAAAAGCCAGAAAGTGATTTCATTGGCTATCCAGCAAAAGATGGAAGGTGGTTCGTTTTCTTGTCCCCTTTTAATACCAAGCAGTGCTAACACTTGCCATAACTTGGGAAATTCCCTGGGTCTATGCCACGTTGCTCCCAGATTAATGAGGCAAAATGTTGCTCTGTTCTAGAATTGCTTGTTTCACAATACATCATGAAGGAAATGCCATACGACATGGAATGACAAAAACATAATATGCCACACTCCAGAATATGTAATGCTCGTCTTCCAGGGGGTTTCGGTCTAAGACATAATCTCTACCAGGAAGAAATGTTAGATGTCTTTAGGCATGTCAATTGGTTTGGACCTTCTAATTAGTTGAATTTTTACTTACTTATTTTGACATGAGAGATTACATAGAATTTCTGTGTTGCCCAGGCTGGTCTCCGAATCTGCTCAAATAATCCTCCCGTGTCAGCTTCTCAAGTAGCTGGGATTACAGGGACACACCACTGTGCCTAGTTTAGTTGAATTTATTGGGCATCTGCTGAAAAGGAAGTAGGAATAAAATCTGCAGTAATATGAATAAACCTGTAAGTGAGCATGAGCAATGGTGGGCAAAGGTATGCACACGCTAGAATCCAGAAATAGAAAATCAGTGGAAAGCCAGGCACAGTGGCTCACACTTACAATCCCAGCACTTTGGGAGGCCGAGGTGGGAGGATCACTTGAGGCCAGGAGTTTGACACTAGCCTGGGCAACATGGTGAGACCTTGTCTACTAAAAATACATAATTTTGTGAATATACTAAATACCATTTTAAAAAGTGGAAAAGGGATTAGAGAGATCCCTGTAAATTATGTACTCATATTGATTGTTCTCTTTAGTCACATAATTCAGTCACGTGACATTCCACAGTATGGTGCTCCATAATATATATTTTTTCTGTTTTCGATCTCACTTGTATATGATCTGTAATACTTTTTCTCATTCCCTTACTGATGGACATTTAGATTGTTTCCTATTTTTTGCTGTTTAACAGTACTGCACTGAACATCTGTCCATTTCTCTCAGGCATGTGTGGGTCTTCAGATACCTCAAAAGTAGAACTGCTGAGTCAAAAGACATTTGCATTTAACATTTTGGAACATGTTGATAAATTGCCCCCCGCCCACAAAAGCTGTATTTATGCTGTGAAACATTTTAACAATGATTTTGCAATTAATATTTTTACTGGTTTTTCTTTGGCTCTGTGACTCAATTTTTAAAAATGAGAAATTAAAATACTAAAATACTGTCATTTGTCCAGAGCTACCTGACCAGAATAAGAAGCACAGGCAGAGTCAACTGAAAGACTCTTAGGTCAAGCCACTGCTTTATTTAAACTGCTAAACTATTTCTCAAACTCCTAGCCTCAAACTATCCTCCCTCCCTCCTCAGCCCTGTTGCTGAGATTACAGGCGTGAGCCACAGTGCCCGGCCTAAACTGCTAAACTATTTCTCTCAAGTTACTGCAGTAACTAAATAAGTAACCCACTGTGTGAAAATGAGGAGGTTCTTTCCCATTTTGATATACTCTTTCCTAAATGGAAGTATGTGGTAGTTTTTTGGTTTGTTTTATTCTGGAGAGGGTCTTTTCTAGCAGAGATTGTATATCAATCTTACAGAAGCTGCAGCCAACAGTTTTGGAAAAGCAAGTCGTTCAATAAGGTGTAGCGAAAGACGACATGTGTGGCCCAGATACTAGCCATTGGGAGACAGGTATTTGGAAAGGCAGAATGGATTCTGAGGATTTGCCTTAGGAATAAAGTTCACCAGTTCCTTGCTGGAGATGATACTTTATGGCAAAGGACATACTCCGAATGTGCTTATAAATGAAATTGTATTTATATGCTTAAAGTGAAATTAAGCTTAGTTCCTTAGAATTACATAGAATCTCTCAACAGAGGCTTTACCATATTTTGTTTGTTAGCTTTTGCTTTCTGGGTTTTTTTTCTCCTCTTCACAGGTGTTGACTGTACCCTAGTTTTGTTTATTGGGTTTCAATCAGAGCTTATTTTATAAAGTGATCTGAGCATAACCAAGTAAGAGAATAAAAAGCCCTAAAATAAAATAAGGATCTGTTGAGTGTGAGAGAGTGCTCCTAAAGATAAAGAAAAACAAGATGCTCAGTTGCCACAGCCTCAGGTGCCACCGTAATCCCTGGAAGAGATGAAGAGTAAAAACTTGGAGGCTGCTCAGAGCAAAGATATTGCAGCTCCCCCACGCCTACACCCCAAGCCCCACTTCCCCAGGCCTCGCTCTGCCATCTGGAATCAGCCTGGCTGGGGCTTGGACACAGGGAATGGGGCTAGGCACACTTAGGCTCAGAAGCAGAGAGGCTGACCAGAGAGCCTCTTTTCAGGGAGGGACAGAATAAGGCATAGCACTAGCGTAGGGTCCTAGCACATTAGAGGCGAACGGGCTCTAAGGGCTACTGTAGTCTAATCTGTGCATTTTGACAGAGTAGTGGACAGAGGCCCGTAGGGATTCGGAGGCTTGCTCAAGGACAAATGGCAGTATCAAAACACTCCAGCAGCGCCAGGCTCACAGTAGGTGCAAAAAAGATGTGAGCTCCTTCCCCTTCCCTTAAGGACAGCAACAAAGAGGCTGGAAAGCTTCCTCATTGCCCCTCACTTCCAGGCCTGAGTTCTCCTGCTATGGCTACAATTTTTGCTATGCGGGGATAGCCAGTACAGTCTGCCATCACTGAGGATCTTCTCTGGCTTTCTCCTTTGATTTACTTAGACAGAACATTTCTGAACTGAGTCAAACCAAACCAAACAAAAATGTTCCCAGTCATGTAGAAAGTTATAGGCCATCTGATTCTAAAGGGCTGGTAATCACTGAAATAATAGATGCTGCTTAGGACAGTAGCCTGATCTTCTGGAAGTAGAAGCAAGATGCAATATGCTACACACGACTATAACTTTTGAAAAATCGGCTTATTATGAATGACACTTATATTATTGAAACAAAATAAATAAAACAAAAATCTATAATTCTACCAGTCAGCAAGACTATTACCACATTATGTGTCCTAAGGCCAGTTTCTATATATAACATGTAATATATATAGATACAGATATATAGAGATAGATTTTAAAAATTAAGGTGAGATTCATATAACAAAATTAACCTTTTAAAGTGAACAGTTCAGTGGCATTTAGTACATTCAAAATGTTCTGCGACCATCACCTCTATCTAGTTCCAGTATGATTTCATCACCCAAAAAGGCATCCCTGTACCCATTATTTTCTTCTCCACTGGCCCTTGGCAACCACCAATCTACATTGTCTCTATGGATTTATCTATTCTAGATATTTCATGTAAATGCAGTCACAATATGTGACATTTTGCGTCTGGCTTCTTTTACTTCATGTAATATTTTCACAGTTCATTCACATTTATCATGTATCAGTACTTTAATCTTTTTTTCTTTTGTAAACAGATTCTCACTGTGTCACCCAGGTTGGAATACAGTGGCACAATCAGAGTTCACTGCAGCCTTGAATTCCTGGGCTCAAATGATCCTCCTACCTCAGCCTCCCCAGTAGCTCAGACTACAAGTGCATGCCACCATGTGTGACTAATTTTTAAATTTTTAGTAAAGATGAGGTCTTTCCATGTTGCCCAGGCTGGTCTCAAACTCCTACCCTCAAGCCATCCTTCTGCTTCAGCCTCCCAAAGTGCTGGGATTACAGGTGTGAGCCTCCACACCTAGCCATTCATTCCTTTTTTGTTGTTTTGTTTTTTGTTTTTTGGAGACAGTTTCACTCTTGTCACCCAAGCTAGAGTGCAGTGGTGCAATCTCGGCTCACTGCAACCTCCACCTCCCAGGTTCAAGCAATTCTGTTTCAGCCTCCTGAGTAGCTCGGATTACAGGCACCCACCACCATGCCCGGCTAATTTTCTGTATTTTTAGTAGAGACGGGGTTTCTCCATGTTGGCCAGGCTGGTCTTGAACTCCTGACCTCAGGTGATCCGCCCGCCTCAGCCTCCCAAAGTGCTGGGATTATAGGCCTGAGCCACCACTCCCGACCCATTCATTCCTTTTTAAGGTTGAATAATATTCTATTGTGTGTATATACCATAATTCCTTATTCATTCATCCAGTGATAAGGTCTTAGGCTGTTTCTACCTTGTGGTTATTGTGAATAGTGCTGCTATGAACATGCGTGTACATGTATTTGTTTGAGTTCTTGTTTTCAATTCTTTGGGTATATATCTAGGAGTGGAATTGTCAGGTCATATAGTAATTTTATGTCTAACTTTTTGAGGAACTGCCAAACTGTTCTCCACAGCTGCACCATTTCACATTCCCACCAATGATGTATGAGGGTTTCAATTTCTCTACAACCTTGCCGGCACTTCCTATTTTCTATTTTTTAAAATTATAGCCATCCTAGTAGGTGTGAAGTGGAATCTCATTGTGGTTTTGTGTCTCCCTAATGACTGATGATACTGAGTGTCTTTTCATCTGTTTATTGGCCATTTGTATTCTTTGGAGAACTAATTCAAGTTCTTCACCCATATTTAAATTAAGTTGTCTTTTTGTAGTGTTGTGTGCATATAGATATACATACATATATATATGTTTTTAAAAATGGTAATAATTTACAAATATTGCATTTGTAAGCTACTTTTTCTACTTCACAGTCTATCTTGAACAAAAGTCTATGTCAGCTGGGCACAGTGGCACACACCTGTAATCCTAGTACTTTGGGAGGCCAAAGCAGGTGCATCACTTCAGGCCATGAGTTTGAGACCAGCCTGGCCAACATGGTGAAACCTTGTCTTTACTAGAAATACAAAGATTAACCGGGTATGGTGGCATGCGCCTATAGTCCCAGCTACTCGGGTGACTGAAGCACAAGAATCGCTTGAACCCAGGAGGTGGAGGTTGCAGTGAACTGAGATGGTGCCGCTACACTTCAGCCTGGGCAACAGAGCAAGACTCTGTCTTTAAAAAAATAAAAAAGTCGGCCGGACGCGGTGGCTCACACCTGTAATCCCAGCACTTTGGGAGGCCGAGGTGGGTGGATCACCTGAGGTCAGGAGTTCGAGACCAGCCTGGCCAACATGGTGAAACCCTGTCTCTACTAAAATACAAAAATAAACTGGGCATGGTGGTGGGCGCCTGTAAGCTACTTGGTAGCCTGAGGCAGGAGAAATGCTTGAACCCACGAGTCAGAGGTTGCAGTGAGCCTAGATCGCACCATTGCACTCCAGTCTGGACGACAAGAGCAAAACTCCATCTCAAAATAAATAAATAAATAAATATAAATATTAAAAAAGTCTATGTCATCATATATTCGTATTCTGCTAGGCATTATTTTTAGTGCCTGAATGTAAAATACCATAAATTATTAAATCAATTCCATATTATTAGACATTTAGTTTATAATTTTTTACTGTTACATATGAGGGTAACATGACTACCCTTTCTTTATGCTCACACCTTTGCCCATAATTATTTCATTAGGATATAAATATATTCCTCAAAGTGAAATCACTGAATCAAAAGATGAGCCAAATTTGGTGAATTTTACCAAGCTACCTTTGGAAAGTTTTCACGCAAAGGTAACAACTTTTTAAAAGGCTATTCAGACAATTTTACATATAAGGGATACAAAATAGGGTCATGGTTTCTAAGATTTTATAAAGGTTCGAGCCTACAACAGTGGGGGGAATTGTGAAAGGAGTAAACCTTCAAAAGCAAGCAGATAAGAAGCCTGAAACACCTGGAAAACCATTGGATTGAAATGTCCACTCCCCTTTATACTTCTGTTACCTTACTACTTCTCAGGTTGGAGATTAACAGAAAGAGCTTTTATATTCAAGTAATTGCAGAACTGCAAAAAGTGAATGCCTAGATCAATTGGAATGGGTAGAAAAACTCTGAAAATTTTGCAAGAGCATTAGAGCTTTTCTGCTTTTCACTTCATTGCGTCACTGTACCTTGTAAAAACCTACATAATCTCCAAAACTTACTAATTAGTAACTGTATCAGATTTTTTTTCTTTAAATAAGATTAAATAACAACATTTTCACATACTGTTTTAAAACCAAGACGTAGATCAACATTCTTTCAAGGCATACACGTTTCATTTAATAGTGGCCAGTAGGCCAACATGAAACTGAATTAATTATATATAATTTATCCTCTAGACAACCCCATAGGAATCTTTTTCATACATTGATGAGTATTGGATTTTACCCTACACAGGTCACTGAAAAGCAGTGTAAATTTCATGTTTTTTTGTCTTTTTTTTTTTTTTTAGATGGAGTCTTGCTCTGTTGCCCAGGCTGGAGAGCACTGGCACAATCTCAGCTCACTGCACCTAGGTTCAAGCGATTCTCCTGTCTCAGTCTCCTGATTAGCTGGGATTACAGGCACCCACCACCACTCCTGGCTAATTTTTGTATCTTTTAGTAGAGATGGGGTTTCACCATCTTGGCCAGGCTGGTCTCAACCTCCTGACCTCAAGTGATCCGCCCACCTCGGCCTCCCAGAGTGCTGGGATTATGGGCGTGAGCCACCGTGCCTGGCCTCATGTTTCTTTTAAGAACTTAACTTTTAGAAGGCAGCATTGCAAACTTTCATGTCTGAATTTATATATATTGAGCTTCTATAGATAATTACAATGTACCATTAGAAATAATATTGATTTTGGCCAGGCACGGTGGCTCACACCTGTAATCCCAGCACTTGGGGAGGCCGAGGCAGGCAGATCACGAGATCAAGAGATTGAGACCATCCTGCCCAACATGGTGAAACCCCATCTCTACTAAAATTATAAAAATTAGCTGGGTGTGGTGGTGGGCACCTGTAGTCCCAGCTACCCGGGAGGCTGAGGCAGGAGAATCGCTTGAACACAGCAGGCGGAAGTTGCAGTGAGCCAAGATTACACTACTACACTCCAGCCTGGGAGAAAGGGTGAAACTCTGTCTCAAAAATAAATAAATAAATAAATAAATAAATAAATAAATAAAACTTGGGAGTTTTTTTAAAAAATTGTTAAGGTCCTAAAGGTTTTTAAATAACTCTACTCAAGAATCAACTGACTCAGGCCAGGCGATGTGGCTCATCCACCTCTCTCATCTCTACTGAAAAATCAAAATGTTGATTTTGGCTGGGCACGGTGGCTCACACCTGTAATCCCAGCACTTTGGGAGGCTGAGGCAGGCAGATCACTTGAGGCCAGGTGTCTGAGACCAGCCTGGCCAACGTGGTGAAACCCTGTCTCTAATAAAAATACTAAAAATTAGCAGTGCGTGGTGGTGCATGCCTGTGATCCCAGCTACTCGGGAGGCTGAGGCAGGAGAACTGCTTGAACCCAAGAGGCAGAGGCTGCAGTGAGCTGAGATCAAGCCACTGCACTCCAGCCTGGGCAAAAGAGCAAGATTCTGTCTGGAAAAAAAAAAAAAAAAGAATCACTGACCTGGAAAAAAAAACAGAAATGCCATTTTTTTCTTATTTTTTGCTACATCTTCATTTTTAGGCCAAATCTAATTTGTTCTTACCTCTAGGTCTTAGTAGGCTATTAATTCTTAAAATCTTACTAAGAAATCATCAAAATACTTCCATTTTATTTTATTATGAATATCTTTTTGTATGTTATTTATTTTTTTTTATGAGACAGAGTCTTCCTCTGTCACCCAGGCTGGAGTGCAGTGGCACAATCATGGCTCACTACAGTCTAAACTTCCTGGGTTCAAGCAATCCTCCTACCTCAGCCTCTCAAGTAGCTAGGACTACAGGCATGCACCACCATGCCTGACTAATTTCTTTTAATTATTTTTTGTAGAGACAGAGTCTTGCTATGTTGTCCAGGCTGGTCTTGAATTCCTGGCCTCAAGCAATCCTCCCTCCTTGGCCTCCCAAGGCATAATTCCACCCTCACACCATTTTTTTCCAGAGATGGGCTGTCCCGCTGCTAAATGAGCTATGTTGTAATTTCACAGCAACAGACTTACAAGGAGTAGCTTCTACTGTCAGACATCCAAAGGAATTCCTAAAATGTATTCTCTACCCAAGGGCCCTGGAACCTGGGTCTCCATAGTTTTTTGTTTGTTTTGTTTTCGTTTCTTTTTTTTTTTTTTTTTTTTTTTGAGATGGAGTTTCACTCTTGTTGCCCAGGCTGGAGTGCAATGGCGTGATCTCGGCTCACTTCAACCTCTGCCTCCCAGGTTCAAGCGTTTCTCCTGCCTCAGCCTCCTGAGTAGCTAGAATTACAGGCACCTACCACCACGCTCAGCTAGTTTTTTTTGTATTCTTAGTAGAGGCGGGATTTCACCATGTTGATCAGGCTGGTCTTGAACTTCTGACCTTAGGCGATCCACCCACCTCAGCCTCCCAAAGTGCTGAGATTACTGGCGTGAGCCACTGCATCTGGCCTCCATAGTTTCTTCTCTCTTTAATTCCAGGAAAGACAGCAGTTAGGTGAGTAATGGAAATTATCAGACAAAAATAATCTTCTTGTCGTCTAATCTAGATTCCTTTCTGGGACCCAATTTTAGCTATTATAAAAACCAGAATAAAACCCATCTGCCATCACTTCAGAAAGTGCCAGGGAAAAAGTCTAAGGAAGGCTTTTATTATTTATTTATTTATTTTTCATTTTTGAGACAAAGTCTCACCCTGTCACTCAGGCTGGAGTGCAATGACTCAGTCATGGCTCACTGTAGCCTCAACTCTCTAAGTTCAAGTGATCCTCCCTCCTCAGCCTCTTGAGTAGCTGGGACTACAGGTGTGCACCACCACACCCAGCTAATTTCTGATTTTTTGTAGAGACAGGCTCTCTCCATGTTGCCGGGGCTGGTCTCGAACTCCTGGGATCAAGTGATCCTCCCATCTCAGCCTCCCAAAGGCCTGGGGTTACAGGCATGAGCCACTGCAGCCGGCCCTAAGGAAGAGTTTTAAACAATAAACTAGCAAGAGGCCCAGTGAGGTGGCTCACACCTGTAATCAATCCCAGCATTTTGGAAGGCCAAGTTGGGAGGCTTGCTCCAGCCCAGGAGTTCAAGGTTGCAGTGAGCTATGATTGTACCACTGCACTCCAGCTTAGGTGATATAGCAAGACCATGACTCTGAAAGAAAGAAAGAAAGAAAGAAAAAAGATAATAAATTAGTAAGATATATAGTCATGATAAAGCTGTTCAAAATTATGTTTGCAAGCTAAGTTTACATAGGAAAGAAACATTTGCTGCCTGGTAGAAAGAAGGCCCTTAATTTTTAAAAAAGAGATTTTAAAAGAAATTTTATTCATCAAAATGTGGCTGCTACAAGAACTATGATATTGTACCATTCGGTATATGGTCCTGTTTACCATATGTATGTGTCCTCTTACTAGCTTAAAACTTGATGGCATGACTTTGAAAGTGCAAAAATGGTAAAACAAAAACAAAACCAGGGCAAATGCTCAGCTGTCTTTTCTTTCAGAGAAACTCAAGGCATGAAGGAACCCCTCAGGTAACAAGTTTGTCGCCCTCATCTGTAAATTCTGCAATGAGGCAACCAACCCATTTCTCCTTTGCTTTCAGGTAGGCTCTGCTGATCCCCTCTCCTCTGTCACTGCCCATGGCTCAGACTGACTCGATCCTTTCTCAGTGGCCACAGCCAATGCAACTGGGTGCCTGGGCCACCCAGAAGAGTGCGGTAGGAAGCTGGTCAGCTCTGGCCACCTTTAGGGTCTGTGCACATCCCCCAGGCCTGTCCAATGAGGCCAATAGCTATGGCAGCCTTTTTCGGTTTTTTTCTCTCCTGGATTCTTTCTCTTTTAGTCTCCAAAGATCTGTAGGCAGTGGTGTTGGATTCCAGTTCCCTATCTCTAGGCATGTTGTCTTCAAACCAAAGGCCTTGTGTATAAGATTTCTATTTTCCACTTTCTATTAAGACAGCAAGGAGGGGCCGGGTGCAGTGGCTCACACCTGTAATCCCAGCACTTCGGGAGGCTGAGGCAGGCAGATCACCTGAGGTCAGGAGTTTGAGACCAGCCTGACTTACATGGTGAAACCCCATCTCTACTAAAAATACAAAAAATTAGCCAGGCTTGATGGCACATGCCTGTAATCCCAGCTACTCAGGAGGCTGGAGCAGAAGAATCACTTAAACCCGGGAGGCAGAGGTTTCAGTGAGCTGAGATCGTGCCATTGCACTCCAGCCTGGGTGACAAAAGCAAAACTCCGTTCCCCGCAACATCTCCGGCATAAAAAATAAAAATAAAAATAAAAATAAATACATAAATAAAAACAAGGTAGCAGTGAGGGAGTCAAAACACAACTCAAATTGCATAGTTGTTTGTGCCTTTGTTTGAGTGATGTGGTTACATTTATTTTTCTAGTAAGATTGTCAGTTCCAGAAGGTCCAGAACTCCTATCATTTGCCTGTTGTGTCACCTGTGCAGGTGCTCGTAGATAAGTGCTTCTTGAGTGAACTCGTTTTCTACTCTGTGACAAATCACAAATTCTAACATGTTGGTTCTAATAGTGAACGGGATACAAGTCATCTCCGAAAACCTAGGTTGGCATACCCTACTGCCCAGTGGCCTAGAGGGATTTGGTATAATGCTAGCAAGAAATGGTGATATTTCATTACAATTATAAAAGAAAACATTCTGAACTCAGATCTTGGAAAGAACAGACACTAATATGCCCAATGAATATAATTTTCACAGTATTTCCAGGTGTGGATGTCTGTATTAGAAATGATTGTCACTTTTGCTGAGCGTGGTGGTGTGTGTCTGTAGTCCTAGCTACTTGGGAGGCTGAGGCAGGAGGACTGCTTGAGCCCATTAGTTCCAGGATGTAGTGCACAATGATTGTGCCTGTGAATAGCCACTGTACTCCATCCTGGGCAACATAGTGAGACCCTATCTCTAAAAAAAGAAAAGAAATGAAATGACTGTCACTTTTGACAAGCTTTTAAATTTTCAACTAATTTTCTTCTTAAAATATTTAGGTTTAGAGAACACTTGCTTTCAGAGTGAAGTCCTTCAGTTCCATTAACACATAAATTTCATTAATGCCATGAAACCTTCCTTATAAAGGTCTGAATTCTTTATAACTACAACAGACTACATTGGATCTGTCCAAAGTCAAATGTGTTGAATTGAACTGAGTCTCAAACTTAACCAGGTTATAGGTGAAAATCATCTAAATGATTATGCTTGTTATACTACTGTAACTTTCTAGTTACCCTATAATTTTACTTTCTTTTTTTTTTTTTCTTCTTTTTTTCTTTTTGAGATGGAGTTTCACTCTTGTTGCCCAGGCTGAGTGCAATGGCGCAGTCTCGGCTCACTGTAACCTCCGCCTCCTGGGTTCAAGCGATTCTCCTGCCTCAGCCTCCCGAGCACCCCACACTGCAGGTGCCCGCCACCATACCTGGCTAATTTTTGTATTTTTAGTAGAGACGGCGTTTCACCATGTTGGCCAGGTTGGTCTCGAACTCCTGACCTCAGGTGATCCGCTCGCCTCAGCCTCCCAAAGTGCTGGGATTACAGGCATGAGCCACTGCGCCCAGCCCCTAATTTTACTTTCTTTAAATGACATGAGATTACCTTAAATAGTGACAAGTGGCAGACATCATCAAAAGAAACAGTGAAGACCATTAATATTTTGTCAGACTCTGTGCAATGGGTTGGAAAACACATAAACCCAGGGAGGATGAATTTCCTTACCCTCAGATAGATCCAATTCCTCCCCGTAGGTCGAAGACAACCTTTTACCAAAGGTAAAAGTGAGAAACCCGCCAGCGACTTGATTGATGAGTAGGCAGCCTGCTAGTAGGGGACTCCTTCACTCATTTACAAACGAGCTGGGCGTTGCACTCGGCCCTGGAGATGCAGAGGTAAACAAAGCAGACCCATTGCCTCCCTCACAAGTTTCTAGGAGCTTAGATTTTCACGGAGAAGACAAAACAATGAACAAGCACACACATACCTAAGCCAGATCATTTCAGGTGCTGCGCAGGCCCACAGAGATAACACAACAGGGTAGTGAGACAGGGGTGAGTTCGAGAGGCTGGAAAGGCCTTTCCAAGGAGAGGATAGGACGAAGTTCGTTCCCTTTCAAACTGTATTCGTCATGCAGCCTGCTGACTCTATTTCAGTTGGCCTGGACGAGGACGGGTGGCTGATTAATGTTCAATGACCCACGCGGGCAGCCCAGGCCGACAGTTCCTCAGGACCCTGCAGGTCAACGTTTCGCAACTTCCCAGGCCTCTCCCTGCTCCAGAACTAGCCTGACTCCGCTCCCAGTTTTTCCAGTAATCTCCTCCTCACCGCTCCGCTGCTGCATTTTACTCACGCCCTCCAGGGAGCGGTCCTCGGCGTCCGGCTCTCAGGATGTGGAGAGCTGCAAATAGCGCCGACAGCTGCAGCTGGAGGTAGCCGCCCGGGAAGCCAGCCAGCTGCTGCCACCACAGGGGCCAGGGCCGGCCGCGGGCCTCCGCACGCCCTTGTGAGCAGCTCAGCGGAACCCTCGACGAGGCGGGCCGACCCGCCGGTGCAAATCACGGCTTTTATTTCCTTCTGGGTGCGCACGTGGGGAGGGAGGACGGGTGGGGAAGGAGAGTGTGCGCCCTTCAGTGTTTACCACTTCTCTTCAAAACTGCCTGCGAAGTAGGTCGGCACCAATAATCACCTCATTTGCACAAACAGGGACACTGGGGTGAAGGAAGTGACTGCCCCGCCTGAACACAGCGGAGTCACAGGGAAGCAGGAATCCACCCAGCCTCTGTGCTCCTGGAGCCTGGCCTTTTCCTTCTGGTTCTCTTAGTCCTTTTACGGTATCTCCGGACTATTTTTTCCCTCCTGTGCTCTTTGCTACGTACACAAGACTCACCTCCTCTGGCCACACTCCTCAACGCGAAAAGATGAGGATTACTTACAGACCCCCACTGGAATTTGGTCTTTAAAGAAGGAAGCCTAGGCCAGGTGTGGTGACTCACGCCTGTAATCCCAGCACTTTGAGAGGCCGAGGTGGGCGGATCTCCTGAGGTCAGGAATTGGAGACCGGCCTGGCCAACGTGGTGAAACCCTGTCTCTACTAAAAATACAAAAATTAGCCGCGTGTGGTGGTGCACACCTGTAATCCCAGTTACTCGGGAAGCTGAGGCAGGAGAATCACATGAACTGGCGGGGGCAGTGGTTGCAGTGAGCCGAGATATCGCCCCACTGCACTCCAGCCTGGGGCACAGAGCCAGACTCTGTCTCGGAAAAGAAAAGAAAAAAAAAAAAAGGCCAGGTGCAGTGACTCACGCCTGTAATCCCAGCACTTTGGGAGGCCGAGGTGGGCAGATCACCTGAGGTCAGGTGTTCGAGACCAGCCTGGCCAACATGGTGAAACCTGGTCTCTACTAGAAATACAAAAATTAGCTGGGCATGGTGGTGGGCGCCTGTAATCCCAGCTACTCGGGAGGCTGAGACAAAGAGTGAGACTCTGTCTTAAAAAAAAAAAAAGATTCAGACATGAGACCGGGAAACTGACTAGACTCACTATTGCATTGTTTATAGATGTTGCCAGACCGAAAGCCCCAAAGCAGTACAGTACCTTCCTAACACCTGGATTGGGAAATCTAGATTTTAGTAAAATAAATGGTGATACTTACAGAAGAAACGTTGGAGTTAGAGTATGCCAAAAAAAGGAAGCATAGCCTGAAAGGTATTTAAAATGCATCTCCTTGCCCTGCCACACACAGGGGGGCACAGAGATGGGGCCCCGGTCTATGTGCAATCCCAGGCACATCTTCTTCCTTGGGGTTCCTTGGGGTTCAGCCTGGTGTGGAAAGGAGTACTGGACCCACTCAACGCCACAGAAACTGGAACCCTGAGCACACACCCTAGGTCATCTCCCATGGGAAACGGTCTGACGGGGTATGGGATAGAGCGGCCACTGCTTCCTCTGAGTAAGACAAACTGCTCTCCTGAGGCAAGAGGGCTGAATGAAGAAACTAGACTGCTGAGGTAGGCCCCATTCCCCTGATGGTCAGCCAGGGTCCTGGGGGAGCTTCTCAGGGCAGTTTTAGCTCCTCTCTCAGCTTTTAATGTGAAAAAGAGAGATAAAACCTGATTAAGAAATGAGCGTACAGCAGCAGAGCTGTACACAGGAAACTGGTGCAAATGACCGTGACGTTGTACTGTATTTTCATCTTTCTTCTTTTCATTTTTGTTCTGCAGCAAAAAATTGTAATGTTTATAATTTAAATATTAATAATGTAGCTGGTGGGCCAGATGCAATGGCTCACACCTATCATCCCAGAACCTTGGGAGGCTGAGGTGGGAGGATTGCTTGAGGCTAGGAGTTTGAGACCAACCTGGGCAACAAAGTGAGATCTCCATCTCTACAAAAAATTTTTTTGAAAAATAGCTGGGCTTCCATCCTGGCTAACATGGTGAAACCCCGTCTCTACTAAAAATACAAAAAACTAGCCGGGCGTGGTGGCGGGCGCCTGTAGTCCCAGCTACTCGGAGGCTGAGGCAGGAGAATGGCCTGAACCTGGGAGGTGGAGCTTGCAGTGAGCTGAGATCGCGCCACTGCACTCCAGCCTGGGTGACACAGCGCGAGACTCCGTCTCAAAAAAAAAAAAAAAAAAAAAAAAAGAAAAATAGCTGGGCTTGATGGTGCACGCCTGTAGTCCCAGCTACTCAGGAGGCTGAGGTGGGAGGATCGTTTGAGCTCAGGAGGTCGAGGTTGCAGTGAACCATGATCAGGCCCCTGCACTCCAGCCTGGGCAACAGAGCAAGACTGTCTCGAAACAACAACAACAAAATAATTCAGCTGGTATTCAGTAATACATGATACTTAAGTGGTCTGCCTTAAAAATATATATATATATACAACTTTTTAAACAACCCATACAGGTTGACAGGTCAACACTGAAGACTTTATGAAATAAGATTTGCAGTGAATGAGAAGCACAAATTATATTCTTCTTCTTTTTCAATTAAATTTGAAACACGCTTCAGCAAATATGTATGTGTCTTCCAGGTGGATGTTGCGTTTCAGGTTTCCTTTCTGTTGCCTACAGTGCTTTAAGTCTGCCAGAAATTCCCTTGAGAGAGAAGGAGATCTAAATGCAGAATATTAAGTCCTCTGCCTATCATATCCATAAAGCCACACCTACCTCTCTCCCAGGGGCGTGAGAAATTGCTTTTGTGTGCTATTTGGAGAGGCATTGGCATCCAGAAACAAAAGTGAAACAAACCAATGCCCTCAAGAGATAAGATAAAGAAGTACAAAGACCTAAAGAAGCACTGAGTTTTAAGTCACTGGTTTTAAGAAATAATTCAAGTTAAAGCTTTGGAGTCACTGCATTTGTGACGACTCTCACTTGACCACTTGCTAGTATGGGTATCCTTGGGCAAGCATCCAACCTCCTGTGCCTCAATTTCTCCATTTGTCAAATGGGCACAATCATACTGACCTTATAAGGTTTCACTGATGTGTGAGAATTTAATAAAATAATCAATGGAAAATGCCTGCTATTTTGCTTGGCATTTGGTAACAGCTTAATACATTGTTAGCTATTGCTTTTTTTTTGAGATGGGATCTCGCTGTGTTGCCCAGGCTGGTCTTGAATTCCTGATCTCAAGGAGTTTCTTGAATTCTGAACATTGGAATCATCCAGGGGATTGATGCCTGGGTTCACCCAAGGGATTCTGCTGGACTTGGTCTGGGTGTGGCTTGTGCTTTGGAAGTTTTAAAAGCATTCCTGGTGATTCTTAATGTTCAGCTAAGTTTGGAAACTAATGCTTTTTGGTGTTGTCCTAACCAAAAAGGCAAAGCAGATATTTATAGTTCAGATCAAATTAAGGCAGTATGTATTTTGAGCTAATAATTTGACTCACTTTGCTGCATTAGTCACTCAAATTAGCCAAGCAACTATTGTTTTCACTGAATTTATAAGTTTTGGCTGATTTGACTAATTAAGCAAAAAGTTTGATTCCTTAAGATCATATGGCCACAAGCTCAAGTAAATTAAATTCATTGGGAACCAGCTATGCTTGTGGGTATTTTGAACCATTATGATACATTAGGCATGCATTATTTATTTATTTATTTTTATTTTTGAGATGGAGTCTCACTCTATTGCCTAGGCTGGAGTGCAATGGTGTGATCTCAACTTACTGCAACCTCTGCCTCCCAGGTTCAAGTGATTCTCACTGCCCCAGCTTCCTGAGTAGCTGGGATTAGAGATGTGCACCACCTTGCCCGGCTAATTTTTCTATTTTTAGTAGAGATGGGGTTTCACCATATTGGCCAGGCTGGTCTCGAACTCCTGACCTCATGATCCGCCCACCTCGGCCTCCCAAAGTGCTGAGATTACAGGTGTGAGCCACCATGCCCGGTCTTAGGTAATGGATATTCCATTAAAATGCTGATACTTTTCGATGTATTTGATCGGTTCATCCAGTAAAAACTTGATTCTTCAAACTAATATAGCTACAGTCTAAAGGAAATTGAATTTGTTGGACACCAACTAGGCTTTTCAGTGTAATTTAGGATATAAATTACTATAGGAATACACATCATTTAATTCCTGCACATTTGCCAACAAAGTAGATGTTAAATCAAAATGCTATTGTTGGAATGAAACGGATGCTGCCTTGTCCTTTGATCTCATTCTGGGGACTTTTGAAGGTGTGTAGGTTGCTATTGGATTTGTACACCACTGTTGGTTTATTACTAACCACCTCTTTTAAAAATTAATGAGCCTGTTGGTTAACTTAGTGCTTCAGGTCACACTGATCCATCAGATGAATCACAAGTGAGGTAGCACTCTCAGGCTCTATCAACTTCCTGTCAACATTTTCCGTTGGAGGCATGAAATGCTAGATTAGAAAAAGCCCTGGCCCTTGTTGCCCAGAGTGCTGCATCTGGCCATGGACCTGGGGCATCGGGTGCTACTTTAACCAGTTGAGCAGAGCAAACCTTTCTGCTATGTATCCATAGTTGGACAAAACAGAAACCACCACTTGTCTCCAGACTCTAAAATATAAAACAGTAATCAGGCAATTATATGTGTACGGTTTATTTTCTCCACTGCAGAATAAGTTATTTGTTTATTAAGTATGTATTTATAAGGGGCAAAAAAATGACATCATTAGAACATGGGGTGCATACAAAAATTATTTTAATTTCCTCTTTTATTTATTTATTTAATTTTTGAAACAGAGTCTTTCTGTCACCCAGACTGGAGTGCAGTGGTGTGATCTCGGCTCACTGCAACCTCCACCTCCTAGGTTCAAGAGATTCTTGTGCCTCAGCCTTCAGCTGGGACTACAGGTGCATGCCACTGCACATGGCTAATTTTTTTGTATTAGTCAGGAGGCAGAGGTGGGAAGATTGCCTGAGACCAGGAGGTCAAGGATGTAGTGAACTGAGTTCATACCACTGCACTCTAGCACAGGCAACAGAGCAAGACCCTGTCTCGGAAAAAAAAAAAAAAAGCTGGGTGCTGTGGCTCATGTCTATAGATGTCTATAGTCCCAGAACTTTGGGAGGCCAAGGAGGGTTGATCACTTGAGCCCACGAGTTCAAGACCATCCTGAGAAACATGCCAAAACTTCATCTCTACAAAACATTAAAAAAAAAAAAATTAGCCAGGCATGGTGGTGTGCCTATAGTCCCAGCTACTCAGGAAGCTTAGGTGGGAGAATCCTTTGAGCCTGAGAGGTCAAGGCTGCAGTGAACTGAGATCGTGACACTGCACTCCAGCCTGGGCAACAGAGTGACACCCTGTCTCAAACAATAAAAAAATAAATGGTGCTTTAGGCAGCGTGTTCTGTGGTGTCCCGGCCATTGGAGGTAAAACACTCACTGGGGCTGGGTCAGCGTGGGGCAGGCAAAATGGACCATAAGGGCAGGGTCCAAGAAGATTCCACAGGAATCAAGAGGATGATGGTAGTGTCACCAATTCCAGAACAATGGAAAAGATGCGGTGCTTATTTGAGAAAATGGTTCGCATCTTTAGCCTCTGCACATGTGATTTTAGGCTAATTTTAACAAGGCCATCGAGAGACTTGAAAACCTTTAGGTATTTTCATGCTCCTAGAGTGAGGATACTCTATGGGTGGGTAGAGGTGGGTTATCTGTGTGGGTTTTATGCACTCCTCTTTACAGAGAGGTGGCAGCTGAACCAGGCAAGGAGCTTCCTGTCCTTTCTGACATATATTTGCTTAATGATCTCTGCCTGCACCCTGTAGAGTTTGAAGAGCAACGTACTAGAACCATGTTTCTTCTGACATACTCTGGCTGTACGATGCACATACTTTCCGACAATATCCACATCAGACACCTCTCTTCTGATTCTAGGCTCCCAGATTGTGGCTTTTGCGTTATCCTGTGAATTGCCTGAATTGCCAGCTCTGGCTAGGCTGGCTTCTGAGCACAGCTTCCATCACTCAGGCTGTTGCTCTGTCCTGGCACAGTCTATCTTGTCCATACCACACTGGTTGTTGAGCAGTTGATTGGTAAGGTTGCACTTGACTTATGAGAACCAGCTCAAACTGCTTATGACCCTAAAAGAGATTCGCTTAAAGAAGGTGTTACAACAATTAAGAATACATCAACACACACTTAGATTAAATATTTAGATAATGCATGCATTAAGCAAAGCACTGTTTTAGTTTGATGATAAAATCAGGATCAGCTAGTCACCTGATAACATTTCATAGCTGCTTAATTTATCAATGAAACTCACTGACTTCAATTTTCTAACCTTACACTTGTAAGAAAGACATTAATATTAAAGATTATAGTGATATCCAGTAGAGGAGAAGACAGTAATAAATAATTAGCTTCTTTATGCTTCAGTTGCTTTCCTAAATTACTTATGAAACAGCAACAAATACTACTAGTGCCATTGGGAAAGCTGACATTATCCATTTCTTATTTAACAATGGAGTCATTTAAAAAGGAAAAGAGAGAAAAAGGAGGCTGGGAGTGAGAAACTCATTATTGTATTTAATACAGACCTGGTATCTTTTTTTTGTTTGTTTGTTTGAGACGGAGTCTCGCTCTGTCGCCCAGGCTGGAGTGCAGTGGCACGATCTCACTGCAAGCTCCGCCTCCAGGGTTCACACCATTCTCCTGCCCCAGCCTCCCGAGTAGCTGGGACCACAGGCACCCGCTACCATGCCCAGCTAATTTTTCGTATTTTTAGTGGAGACGGGTTTCACTGTGTTAGCCAGGATGGTCTCAGTCTCCTGACCTCGTGATCCACCTGCCTTGGCCTCCCAAAGTGCTGGGATTACAGACGTGAGCCACCGCGCCTGGCTTTTTTTTTTTTTTTTTTTTTTTTTGAGATGAAGTCTCACTCAGTTGCCCAGGTTGGAGTGCAGTGGTGCAATCTCTGCTCACTGCAACCTACTTCCCAGGTTCAAGCCATTCTCCTGCCTCAGCCTCCCAAGCAGCTGGGATTACAGGTGCCCACCACCATGCCTGGCTAATTTTTGTGTTTTCTTAGAAGAGATGGGGTTTCAGCATGTCGGCCAGGCTGGTCTGGAACTCCTGACCTCAGGTGATCTGCCCGCCTTGGCTTCCCAAAGTGCTGGGACTACAGGCGTGTACCACCGCGCCCGGCCAGATTCTGGTATCTTGAGAGGCTGCACATTTGACTGAAGGATATCAAAAGCCACTAAGCAAGAGAATGGCATTTGTTGTCACCAAAGTAAACAATTTTTATTTCTGCTTTCCATATGCAGGCATATGAGTAAAGAAAACACGGCATATTGTATTTGTACATTTTGGGAAAACATGTAGCCTTATAATCATCATAATATTAAACACATCCCTTATGCTATTAAGTGTTTCCTCACTGCTCTGGGAGTTCTGCATTAGCAAAGGAGATGGAAATTATTGGTTCTAAGAAATTTCAGCTCCAGTATGAATTCTGATATGGTCCAGATTGAAAGAACTACACCTAAATTGTCTCAGTGATGTGACAATTTATTTTATAACTGTTTCCAGAGCATGTAGTTCAAATATCACAACTTATCAAATATAAACCTCATTGCCAGGAAATTTTCCCTGAGGGTGACTGAGATTTTTTTAATTTTCTGATCTCTCTAGGGATGACAATGTCTCCCATCCTCCATAATCTCCAAGATTTTTTCTCTCTGTCCAAAAGAGGAAAGTTTTGGTGGAGACCAAATCCGTGTCCCCAGATAAACATGGTCAAATGAATACATTTCTAGAAAGTTCATTAGCAAAAGTTCAGATAAATTGAGAGTATTTTTTAGGAATTGTCATTTCCTTACACTCTGATAACATTTGCGCCTGCTAGATAAAATGTTTACAATAAACTTTGTAAATCTCCATATTTTGAGAAATCATTTGTGGCATTAAGACTGGAAATAGAAGAAATAAATGAAAATAAGAAATCATTGATAATGTCTATGAAGTCCTCAACAGTATGTGCTCAACAAATATTATAGGTGTTAGCATCATAATATTATTTGGGAATATTTGTATTTAATGAAAAATGGTACATATATATTTATAAATGTGAACACATATTTATATACAGCATAGGTATATATAAACAGAAAATAGTCTGTCTTTCCTAATTGCCAGAAGTAATCTTTGCTTGGGAATTAATTCATTGCTGTTTGCTATTATTTCTTCTCCTCTGCAGAGTTGGAAAGGAGAGCATACCAGTAGAGGTGTGAAATGGCTCATTTATTTGCATTAATTATTAACTTTGAAGCCTCACCAAAATGGTTCTAATCTTAGCATTGAAGCAACTTTGGTCCTTGATGAAATACCTAATCAACGAATTAAAATCGCAAAACATGCTAAGAATGCCACTGTTGTCATGTAATAATGGAATGTGAGAAGGGACTTCAGACATCATCCGGCACAATGCCTTCATTTCACAAGTGAGTAACCTGGGGCCCGAACAAGTAAGGGGACATGTCAGATGGGTCATTCCAAAACTGAAATTTTGCCTCCATATCCAGGCTCTGGCCAGCCACATTATCTGTAAGGCTTTTTACCCTTCTATGAAAACTAAGTCTGGCCAGGTATGGTGGCTCACGTCTGTAATCTCAGCGCTTTGGGAGGCCGAGGCAGGCAGATCACTTGAGGTCAGAAGATTGAGACCAGCCTGGCCAACATGGTGAAACTCTGTCTCTACTAAAAATAGAAAAATTAGCCAGGCGTGGTGGCTCACGCCTGCAATCCCAGCTACTCAGGAGGCTGAGGCAAGAGAATTGCTTGAACTCGGGAGGTAGAGGTTGCAGTGAGCCAAGATCGTGCCACTGCACTCCAGCCTGGGTGACAGAGCGAGACTCAGTCCTGAGAAAACAAACAAACAACAACAACAACAACAAAAACCCCCCAAAATACAACAAAACCAAGTCTATCTGATTATGTGAGTCTGTGGGACTCCATTACAGTTGGATTGGCCTCTTTGGCCTCTTGGGGGTGATGGCCTCGAATACTTCTCAAATACAGAGAAAACAAGTTGGTTCTAAAATGATGGAAAAGAACAGGCCCCAACAAGCATCTCTCCTTAACCTCACCTTTTCTGCTCTGCTGTTGTGGATATCCCAAAATATGTGGGCGTTCAGGAATATTACCTCCCTTTAGGATAAAAAAGTCCATTGTTTTACTTTTGTTTTCTGAGTTTGTTGTTGTTGGTGGTGGTGGTGGTGGTTTTTGTTTTTGTTTTTTTCCAAAGACAAGGTCTCTCTCTTTTGCCTAGGCTGGAGTGCAGTGGTGCCATCATAGTTCAATGCAGCCTCAAATTCCTGGGTTCCAGTGATGCTCCTGCCTTAGCCTCCTGAGTAGCTGGGACCATAGGCATGCACCACTAGGCCTCGCTTTTTTTTTTTTTTTTTTTTTTCCCAGTGTTTTTAGAGATGGGGTTTTGCTATATTGTCCAGGCTGGTCTTGAACTCCTGGCCTCAAGTGGTCCTCCCACCTCAGCCTCCCAAAGTGCTGGGATTACAGGTATGAGTCACTGCACCTGGCCACCAAGTATATTTTTAAATGAGGTTTTTGAAATAGGTCACGGAATACTCTCACATCTAGGCAGAGAATTTTTAGTGATAATTGGTTATTGATGAGTTCAAGAAACCACTTCTCTCTGATTCTCATGTTCCAAATAGCTGGTCCAGTTGTGCAAATTAGCCTGAAACTACATATGCAGAGCCTAAAGTGGGGTAAGGGTTGGAGGCTCCTCAAAGGCAGGGTGTGGGTCCCCTTTATAGTTGTATCTCCAGGCCCAAGTGCAGCTTTTGGTCATTGGAGGTGTTCAATGAAGTTTGCTGCACAACTTAATGAAAGAGTAAACAAATTAAATTTCTGGTTCTCCGAGCTTTTCTTTTTATTTTTTTTGAGATGGAGTCTTGCTCTGTCACCCAGGCTAGAGTGCAGTGGCATGATCTCGGCTCACTGCAACCTCCGCCTCCCCAGTTCAAGTGATTCTCCTGCCTCAGCCTCACAAATAGCTGGGACTACAAGTGCCTGCCACCGCACCCAGCTAATCATTGTATTTTTAGTAGAGACGGGGTTTCACCATCTTGGCCAGGCTGGTCTTGAACTGCTGACCTCGTGATCCACCCGCCTCAGACTCCCAAAGTGCTGGGATTACAGGCATGAGCCACCGCGCCTGGCCTCTCCAAGCTTTTCATGGGAATAGAAGAGTATCTTAACACACAAGCAAGCATTTGTGTTTTCTTTTTTCTTTTTTTTTTCTTTTGAGATGAGATCTTGCTCTGTCATCCAGGCTAGGATATAGTGGCATAATCACAGTTCACTGTAGCCTCAACCTCCCAGGCTCAAGTGATCTTCTCACCTCAGCCTCTCAAGCAGTTGGGACCACAGGCATGTGCCACCACAGCTGGCAAACTCTTTTTGTATTTTTTATAGAGATGAGGGTCTCACTATGTTGCCCAGGCTAGTCTTGAACTCCTACACTCAAGTGATCCATCCACCTTGGCTTCTCAAAGTGCTGGGATTACAGACATTTGTGTTTTATGAAGTCGTGTCTCGCAAACTTGATGGTCTAGTGGCTACTTTGGTGAGTCCAAAAAATCAACCAAACAAAAAAACAGAAAACAAAAAACCCTTTTAAACTTTTCTATCCTTTTCTAATAGTCACTGCATAGCATCTTCCCACGTGTAAAGGTGTATCCTTTGAACTTTAGCAGGTGACGTGGGCATGAGTCTCTGTACCTCATGAATTCCTCAGAATTCTATGTCATTCTGAAATGTTGACCTATTTCTCTTGCTTACTGCTGAGGCCAGTAAACTAGCTGTCTTAGCGTCTCACCTCTTGTGGAATATCTCTGGCAAAGCCCGTTTCCAAGTGTCTTGCATTAGTGGAGATGTGTGTTGTATGGTGTCCTCATCAAGAAAAAACACACGTTTGCTTGCTGAAATTTTAGACAATTTCCTTCTAACAAAAGCCCTTGCCTGCCTATCTTTAGAATCCCAGCCTGGGGTGGGCACAGTGGCTCACATCTGTAATCCTAGTGCTTTGGGAGGCTGAGGCAGGATGATCACTTGAGGCCGGAAGTTCGAGACCAGCCTGGACAATATAGTGAGACCCTGTCTCTACAACAAATGTTTAAAATAAATTAGCCGGCATGGTGGCACGTGCCTGTAGTTCCAGCTGCTCTGGAGGCTGAGGCAGAAGGATCGTTTGAACCCAGGAGCTCAAGGTTACAGTGAGCTATGATCGTGCCACTGCACTGCACTCCAGCCTGTGCAACAGAGACCCTGTCTGTAAAGTAAGTAAATACATAATTAAAAAATTAGAATCCCAGCCTGACTTGTGACTAAATTCGTTCACTAAGTGTGAGAGATGCTAACATTAAGTGCTGGTATATATGCTGCTTCAAAGATGGCCCTTCTGACAACCATATGTTGTGAAACTGTTTGATGCATGTGGCCCACCAGTAGGAAAAGGCATTGCAGTCAGCACTGTCAAGAGATCAGGCAGAAGTGTAACATATGTATATTTTAAAGAAGGAGCAACAGTTGGGAATGGACAAAAGACACAGCCAGGGCACCCTCAGAAGCCTGTAATTATACTAGTAACCAAACCTTCCCATAGGAGAGCTCATTTTCAGAGAGGTGAAACTGAATCTGAAGACACGTTTCTGAGACATGAATACTGAGATTGCTTTACCTCGGCATCGGCAATAAAACATCTTACGTTGATCACATCTTTCCCAGACATCAGAAAAGAACATGACTCACCTCATTGGTGTAAAAAGGACACTCTGCTTCCCTTCCTAAAACCTTCCATGGTATTGTTCCGCTTTTGGTTCTGAATTATAGAAAGATGAATATTTTTGTCCCTGAGCCAGGAAGGCTGTGTGCCACGTGTCTTTTACACAGCAGCTACATTTCACAAAAGAGTGTTTTTTACCTGATTCTTCCTGTGGCATTTTAGAAATTTGCTCTGGACTTTCTAACATTCATTTCTTGTGTCCCCAAGGCACCATCACGAGTCAGTGGGAGGAAAAACATTAACTTCACTGAAGCCGGGAGAAAGGTCGAATGGCATGTCCAGAATCACACAGTGACTCAGAATACCTGCCTGGGCAGCTTCTTCATCTGTTAGAAGGTTCACTTTTCAAACAGCAAGAGATATTTATTCATTTTGGAAACCTCTTCTGCTGCATTTCTAAATGGTCAGCCTCTAGATTAGGGGAGGAAATCACCCAGTTTTCACTAGCTACCACAAGCCAACACAGTGAACATAAAAGCTTGTAGAAAGATTATTCCATCAGGATAAATCTATAGTTGGTTATCATCATGCTTGAGAAGCGTTTTCGGAAGTGAGCTCGAGCTTTGGAAATTGATTTCATAGAGCAGGTCTGTGTCCTCATGACCACCCCACCTGCACCCCAACAGTGTCCCTGCAAGACGAATGCCCTGGAGGAGCAAGACCAGCACCATTGCCCACCTGACATTTAAAAATGTTCTCATATTTGGGTGAAAGCAGACTTCAGATGTCTGGGTTACCACTTTTTCAGTCTTTTCTTAGATGCTTGCATTGTAGAAAAATGTTAGGTAGAGAATTAAGGCAATTTAACAATCACATGCCACACTCCAGAAGTTTAGGATATCACCTTTAGGTCAGCTCATGTTTTTAATCAACTCATGATAACTATTGGTTCTAAATGAAAAGTTTCCCTTTTTATTGTTTAGCTGTGGTTGAAATGTGCATTTTTTTCTGAATCAATAAAATCATCTTAGAAGTTGGTTGGCATCTTCTCAGATTTCCCTGCTCCTGTTGGGGCACAAAAATTCTCTTTGGTTCTACTTTACCCCTTGCATGTTAAGCAATCCTAGTTCCCTTACCTTACCTGATCCTTTCCCCTCTCCCTCCAGCTGATGGCTCCTCTCTGATCCTGCTGGGAGGTTCCTGACTACATTCTCCCGGGTAGTTCAGAAATTTACCCTCACCAGTAGCCCTCACTCTCCAAAACAAAAACCAGACAACTCTTTGTTTGGTACTTCATTAAAAATGCTAAAAATAAAAGAAAAGAAAAGAAAAAAAGAAGCACAAAATGACTCATACACATTCCCCCAGACTAACAGGAGGAGTGACTCACCTTCCCTCCTCAGCTTGTATCACTCATGTCTTATGGATTAGGACATGGAATCATGTGTAGGTTTCTCTGCCACTTTCTAGAGCCAGTTAAATTCTAAGATCCCCAGAAGTTTAGTAGTCATAAACGATTATTAAATACTTGGGCATCAAATATGGTAATGAAATGAAAATATGTCTTCCATGAAGACACCGGCTATGACAGTGACCAGAGAAGAAAATCCCTGGAATCTTAACATGGTGATTTCTCATTGCTCACCAAGATGTGTGGGTTTCCCTTCGCTGATGATACTCACACGAGCTACTCCTACTGCACATGACAAAAAGAACTCAAGAAGGCAAACTTTCTTTACAAGTTGAAGGTAAAAGAAGCTAGATTGATAATAGTTTCTATAGATTGATTTATCTTTTTGACAAGTTTAAAACATATACTTAAAATATAATTTAGAAAATGCTTAATCTGCTGACTCCAGAGCCTGAAGTGCAGGGTGGGGTGGGGGTGGACAGCTGCCTACTACACCAGCAGAGCAAGACTGCAGACGTGCGGCTCTCCCTCCCACACCCTTCTCTTCAGACACCCAAGGGGTCCCATGCACCCCTGGAATCACACAACTAGTTTCTACAGATTTGAGATATGAGAAATTATAGACACTGGCTTCAGTTATTCAAAAGCAAGAGCTTGGGTTTTTTGATCCTTTAATTAAAGTTCTTGTTCCAAAAAAATGTGTTCAAACACAACCTTTAACAGCTCAATTTCTAAAAATTATTTCATAAAAGGAGGAGAGTGAACAATCCTCTATGTATATGTTCTACAGAACAAATCTTATCACCAATTACTAAAGCAGGGAAGTGCAGCTTGTCAAAAAGGCCTTACTGGAGAGGCGGTGGGGGATGGGGGATGGAGAATATGAAAATGTCATTAAGGATGAGAGCCTAGACACGATAAAAGATGCAGCACTTCAGAGCAGCCCAGCCAAAATGAGAGGTGGCAAAGCTACTTTTTTGTCTGTGAAATTTGCATTTGTTTCATTTCCTTTACCAGTGCCATCTAAGTCCCTCCAAGCCACCTCACTTTCTGTTGTCTCCATTTCAGCCTAAAGACACCCCAATTATGGTGTGCATTCCAGGTATTTCAGTCAGTTTTTTTGGGATGGGGTGGGGGAACAGAGTTTTGCTCTTGTTGCCCAGGCTGGAGTGCAATGGCGCAATCTGGGCTCACTGCAGCCTCTGCCTCCAGGGTTCAAATGATTCTCCTGCCTCAGCCTCCTGAGTAGCTGGGATTACAGGAGCCTGCCACCACACCCAACTAATTTTATTTATTTATTTATTTATTTTATTTTTAGTAGAGATGGGGTTTCACCACGTTGGCCAGGCTGGTCTCGAACTCCTGACCTCAGGTGATCCACCCACCTCAGCTTCCCAAAGTGATGGGATTACAGGTGTGAGCCACGGAACCTGGCTCGCAGGTATTTCAATCTAAATGTCAGTTCAACAGGAAACATCAATTAAAACAAAAATGGATTTCCCACGACCAATACGAATTCCTGTGGCCACTCTCATCCCATTTCCTATCTACATCTACCAAAAAAAAAAAAAAAAAAAAAAAAAGCAAGGAATAGAGCATACAGTCTCTTTTCTTTTATGTTCTCTAAGTAAACCCTGGGTTCTGGTAGGACCCTGTGTCAACATCCTGCTGTCTGAACTCTTATCCTGTTAGGGTAGCCAGATTTTATGCTTTTAAAACACCAACTAGTCCAATGTATAGTTCCGTCTATTAATGGCCACTTTTTTTTTTTTTTTAGAACATCTTAAATTTTTAATCCTTTCTTTACAGGTTACCTAGACCACTTTTAATTAAGAAAACTGTAGAAGTCAGTAACTGCTGCAAGCGAACGCCAGGCGGTGGCACGTCGATTTCCAGAGTCCTTCTTTGCGAGGTGTCTGAATGTACTACAGGGGGTCGGTCTCTGCTCACACTTGCTGGAATCAATCGTGGCAGATTTTAGTCCACAGGTCGCTTTTCCCCATATTTCTTTGTAAACTCTTCAGCATTCTTACAGAATTTTTTACGGTCTTTAGAGTATTCTTCAGCTAGGTCAGCCCGAAGCGGGTGCTCGGGCTGTGGGTCATTCACCAGTGCTATGAGGGACTGGATTACTTGGTCGGTTTTGGTTGCTGGCTTCCAGTTTTCAGCACTAATTACTGGCAGACAGACCTGCCCCTTTTCGTCGATGTTCGGGTGATAGATCTTTGTTTTAAATGTAATCCTCGGTGGTTTGAATGGGTACTCTGCTGGAAAGTTGATTTCGATTCTGAAGGCCCCCTTATTATACGGAGGGTTGTCAGGAACAATAAGCCCTTGCCAAGTCAATAAATTAGCTTCATCAACCTGGATGTTACGGAAGTTTTCCATTCCACATTTGCGGATTTCTTCAAGCTCCTTCATCAGCCTCCTGCTGGCCGCCATCTTGGATTTGGTGCTGCTCCTTTCCCAGAATGCATCGTGGTAACGGCCACTTTCAATGGTTGCATATGTATACACAAATAACGTTCTGATGTGGCAGTTTGAACTTACGCTGAGCAAAGCAACTTGCCCACTGGTTGATTAGAGTGGTCATCCACAATCCTACACATTATAATTCTTTTTTTTTTTTTTTCCTAGAGCCAGAGTCTCGCTCTGTTGCCGAGGCTGGATTGCAGTGGCGCCATCTCGGCTCACTGCAACCTCTGCCTCCTGGGATCAAGCCATTCTCTTGCCTGGGCCTCCCAAGTGGCTGGGATTACAGGCACGTGCCACCATGCCCAGCTAACTTTTTTTTGTATTTTTAGCAGAGGCGAGGTTTCACCATGTTGGCCTTGCTAGTCTCGAACTCCTGACCTCAAGTGATCCGCCTGCGTTGGTCTCCCAAAGTGCTCAGATTACAGACGTGAGCCACCGCACCCGGCCTTACACATTATAATTCTACCTGCATATTCACCTGCTGCCTGACTGAAGACTGATATTATATCCAGATCAGATTGCTCATCTTGCATTTCACAGCACAAAGTGAGATCCTTGGTGTTTGAATTTTTTTTTCTGAGGAATTTCTATTAATCCAGTTCATGTTCTCAACAGGAAGTAATTCAGACATGGGAAATGATAAAATGTATCAACTGAGAGCCAAAGAAGATAATGAATAGAGGTCAAATATACAAATATACTCATGCAAAGGGATAGAAATAATATATTTTGGGGCATTTTCACAAAAAGTTATCACTTTAGAGTACGAATGTAAATTATACTTGTTTACCTGAATTTTCAGATATAACACTTTGTAGAATATTTAATATATTGAAACCTGTCATTTTAATTATAAAATTGGACTTGAATTTCTGTAGAACAAGTATTATACCCAGAACGACACGAAAACTTCAGTAAGAAGGCAGCAAAACTTATTTTAAAATCACATATTTAAAGGTAAGATTATCTTTTACAATAAATTATTAATGGCATTGCTCAAAATAAGTTACGGAATATGAATGCAAAGTAGTCAGTTATTTTTATATTTGCCATAAGAGCTAAGGAGCTTAAAAAGAAAAGTAGTATTAGAACAACAAAAAATGGGACAGCAGTCACTTGGCTTCAATAAGCCTTCTCTGCAATATTCTGTAAGAAAAGAATATACAAGTTGCATTTTTAAAAGTTACCTTGTTGTGGAAGCTTCTGAATTTTGGAAAGGAATGGTTGATTTTAATCAAAGCCTGGAAGAAATACAGACATTTTGAATCAAAATGTAACAGTATATGCAGAGAGCTCTCTAGCTACAGATAATAAAATCACCACCTAAGCATAGGCTGTGTAGACCAGGACTAGGAAAGAAGTCCATCTGGCAGGAAAATAAGTTAGGATTCAGAGAGCAAATAAGATTGCAGCAGATGTCAGGGTACAGAAGATGAATGAATAAGTAAGAATTCAAAATAGTATGTTTATATGACCTGTCTTTCCCAACTAAAAGCTCCATATGGGCAGGGATTGTAATTTTGTCCATTGCTGTATCCCCAGCTTCTGCACCAGTGTCTGGCTTATAGCTTATAGAAGGTGCTCCATACATTCCCCCTCCCGACCCCTCACTTTTGTGTAAGCCCTGACTTGCATCCATACTTTTTTTTTTTTTTTTTTTTTTTGAGGAGTTTCACTCTTGTCTCCCAAGCTAGAGTTCAATGGCGTGATCTCAGCTCACTGCAACCTCCGCCTCCCAGGTTCAAATGATTCTCCTGCCTCAGCCTCCTGAGTAGCTGGGATTACAGGCGCCCACCACCACGCCTGGCTAATTTTTGTATTTTTAGTAGATATGGGGTTTCACCATGTTGGCCACGCTGTTCTCAAACTCCTGACCTCAGGTGACCCACCAGCCTTGGCTTCCCAAAGTGCTGGGATTACAGGCGTGAGCCACTGTGCCTGGCCCTTTCCTTTCCTTTCTTTTCTTTTCTTTCTTTCCTTCTTTCCTTCCTTCCTTCCTTCCCTTTCCTTTTTTTTTTTTTTTGACAAGAGTTTCGTTCTTATCACCCAGGCTGGAGTGCAATGGCGCAATCTTGGCTCACTGCAACATCCGCCTCCCAGGTTCAAGCGATTCTCCTGCTTTGGCCTCTGGAGTAGCTGGGATTCCAGGCACGCCCGGCTAATTTTTGTTATTTTTAGCAGAGACGGGTTTCACCATGTTGGCCAGGCTGGTCTCAAACTCCTGACCTCAGGTGATCTGCCCGCCTTGGCCTCCCAAAGTGCTGGGATTACAGGCGTGAAAACCCTGCCCAGCCCATAAATATTTGATAAGTGAATAAACATAAGCTGAAGTTTCAGAAGACAGATTTGTCCAAGGAAATTAAGTCCCACAAGTATGTGAGGAACACCTAAACAGTACTATGTTAAGTGTCTGCATGTAATGCAAAAGTAACTGTTATCCAAGACTCAGTAATATGGCATGAGAATGCATGGCGCTGGGCGGGGAGGAGCGACTGTCTTTGGGAAGAAGGCATTAGAGATGGTATTGAATGGTGAGTGGTAGGAAAGGGAGGGACTGGAGCCCAATGCCAGGCCCTGGGCTTTGTATTCCATTCCCAATCTCCCTGAGAACAGGAACTACTTCAAGTGCCTGCCTCACTATGTTTCTAGTAGGTGCTCAATAAATATGCATGAACTGGTAAGTAGACAATTGGGAGCCAAGCAGTGCATCCAATGGAGCTGCAGGATCAGCATGCTGGCCAGGACCAGCCAGGGAATCAGCCAGGGCCTATTTCTTTGTTCTCTGACTCATCTAATTGAACAACTGTGGCCAATCCAGGATGGGCATTGTCAGAGTGTGGTCTGAGAACTCCTCCCCCAGGATTAAACGTTAAAATGTTAACCTTCAGGCCCCATTGAGACTTCTTGAATCAAAATCCTGAGGGAGAGAACAGACACGGGAATGTAAAGCAGGTATCCAAGAATTGGGCACTGTGGCTCATGCCTGTAATCCTAGCACTTTGGGAGGCTGAGGTAGGAGGATTGCTTGAGGCCAGGAGTTCAAGACCAGCCTGGGCAACATAGTGAGACCTGGTATCTACAAATAAAAAATTAAAAATTAGGTGGGCATGGTAGCATACACCTGTAATCCTAGCTACTCGGGAGGCGGGACCGGGAAGGAAGATCACTGAGCCCAGGAGGTTGACGCTGCAGTGAGCTATGATTGACTGCACTCCAGAAACTGAAATCCCAAGAGCAAGAGAAACAACTATTTTGGGTGGTCACTGTGGGCCAGGTACTGTTCATGATGCTTTCACATATAGTAATTTTATTTATTTATTTAATTTTAAATTTGCTGCAAACTCTTGAGCAGACTTACATACAGTAATTTAATATGCAATAATCCACAGAGGTAGTTTGATTATAACTATCTGTGTTTGAGGAAACAAGCTCAGAGATAGTATATAACTTGCTTTACACTGAATGGCAAGTAACTATTGGGGATCCAAATTCCTGAGCTTAATTTCAGAGACCACACACTCTCCTACATCTCACGGCACCTTAGGGGAATGCAGAATCCAGGAAACCAGGACATCATGTTGTGCCTGCCTTCAGGAAATGTACATTCAGCCTCTGTTTGGTTGAATCTGCCTAAATGAATCTCCAGAAATCGAGATTTGAGGTTTTAACATTACATAATTCTAGATCCTAGAGTGTCAAAGTCATCTATGACTTTAATAATCCTAGTAAGACGTCCAAGCACTGGGTGCAGTGGTTTGTCTGAACCAGGACTAATTTTTAGAAAATTCACATGTGCAGAGTGGACAAGTGCCTTAACAGAGTGAAGGCAGAGGTGGGGGAAGACAGCTGGAGAGGTGCAGACTGTCACCCTCACACCTAACACCGCTGTTGGCTCCCACCAACAGTCCCACCCAGGGTGGCCGGGTCTTCTCGTGTTTCAGAGAAGCCTAAAGTCCAGCTTTCCATGTGAAACATAACAATTTCAAGATATCCATAACTAATTCAAAAGTTTAAACTACACCCTGCAGGCCAAACAAACAGGTCTGGAAGACAAGTTCAGGCCCATGGAGCTCCAGCATGCACCCTCTAGTTGGGAACATACAAATCCCAGCTCGCTAAGCTACATAAAGTAACTGGGACATGGTTTAGTCAAAACGGTTTCCATCAGAACCTGTCTGTGCATCTGCTGGCATGAAGGTATATCCCTACCACTATTTCAGGTTTAATTTAGGAAAACATGCATTGCATCATCTTTTGATTTTATGCAAGTGTATCAGATGTGGCCTGAAGGCCAAATTTTTGTAAATTGGGATTGCGTCTTTTTATTGCCCACCTTCCCACCGTAAGGATGCCTAATTCTGGTTTTTGAGTGATCTTTAATGAGCACTGGCCAATTTTAAATGTATGATTCCTTGGCCTTTCAGTTTATTTTATTTTTTTGAGACAAGGTCTGGCTGGAGTGCAGTGGTGCTATCTTGGCTCACTGCAACCTCCACTTCCCAGGCTCAAGCCATCCTCCCGCCTCAGCCTCCCTAATAGCTGGGACTACAGGTGTGCACCACCACGCCCGGCTAATATTGTAATTTTTTAGAGACGAGTTTCGCTATGTTGCCCAGGCTGCTCTTGAACTCCTGGATCCAAATGATCCCCCTGCCTCAGCCTCCCAAAGTGCTGGGATTATAGGCGTTGAGCCACCACACCCGGCCCTAGTTTATTTTAAAGGAAACTAGAGTAAACTCTCTGGGGGAAGAACCTTCAGTTTAATAACACTCTGTATTGTATCTCCTTTATTGTAATTGTATTTGGAGATTTTCCACATGGAACTTCTCTGTACTGAAGCCTTAAACCTGCTGTGTTTCAGAGCAGAAGTTATCCATGTCTGTCTCTCTCTGACACACATGCACAAAAACTAGATATGTGATTTACTATATATGACACGATAAACATTCTAAAACAGTAAGTTTAGAACAACAAATTGAGTTTTGTCATTGCTATTATTTAATGATTTTATCATGTTACTTTATGTAGAATGGCTATAATTAATTAGGTTTTGTTGTTGTTTTTAATATCTCCACAGTCTAAATAATAAACCATTTTCCCAATATTGGCATTGCTTTAGAAGAGATTTTCTTATCTATTTTATGGCAGAGTTAAAAAGGTGCCCCTCCGTGTGTCCTAAGTTTTGCAACGTGTGTGCATTTATTACGTGTCATCAAGCGAGGCAGTGCTAAACTAGCAAAGCAGAAATCATCACCAGAGCAAATTAACGCAGTGTCACCCGCTGACCGATGTTAAACGCGGCAGAGACGCACAAGCATCCGTGTGAATGGATTAAAAAGGCACTTACAGGGATGGCCCGCAAAGATCCTAGTTTCAAGACACAACAAAAAGCCTCCAGGAAGTGAAGCCGGCAGGTTCTAATCTCACTTATTTTCATGGCTATGTTTTTTTAATTGTAGTTTTCCACTGTAAAACCAAAGAGCATCAAAGGAGAACAGCCTTTCCCCTCTCCCGGAAGCCTCACGGAGCTGAGTTCCCTGAGCTGCGCGGCCGCGGGTCACGGGGAAGCTGCCCCGCGCGCGGAGCTCCCCGAGCGCCCAGCCCTGCCTGCGCCGCCGCCGCCACCACCGCAGCCACCGCAGCCACCGCAGCCACCGCCGCCGCCGCGGCCAGGGAGCTGGGCTGAGCTAGGCTGAGCCAGGCTGAGCCGAGCCGAGCTGGGCTGAGCCGAGCCGGGCAAGGCTGGCCGGGGCTGGCCGGGGCTGGCCGGGGCTGGCCGGGGCGGGGTGGGCGGGGATGGGCGGGCCTGGGCGGGGCGAGCGTCCGTAGTTATTTATTTATTTAGCGGCTGCAGGAAAGCTCCGTGGCGCTCGCGAAACCCGGAGACGCCTTCCAGGTAGCCCGGCGCTCCCGCCCGTCCAACAGTTCCCGGGCTTGGGAGAAACTAAGGAACTTGCTTCGCCCGCCCGCCGCTCCCCGGGGCCGCGTGCCCACCCGCGGCGCTCGCCCTCCCCGCTCCTCCCCACTTTCTGCCCCCACCTCCGCCCGCCCCACCTTCCCCTTCCCCCGCTTTCCCCTCTCCCACCTCCTCCTTCCCGCCCCCACCTCCACTTTCTCTCCCCTCCCACATCCCCCGTCTGCCCCTTCCCCCTCCTTCCCGCCCCACCTCTCCCTGCTCCTCTCCCTCCTCCTCCCCTCCGCTCCTCTACTTTCCACCTCCTCCGCCCTCCCCCACCTGCCCCCCGCTCCCCTCTCCACCCCTCTTTCCCCACTCCGCTCCCCCGGCGGCGGGCGGCTCCCTGGCTGCGGCGTGTACAGATTTGGGCAGAATGTGGTTCCAAGGCTCTCGGTCAAGAATTCAGAGGAGGAAAGTTTGCTGCGGCGCCGCGGCTCACACCACTCCCCGCCCCGGGGACTGTCCTCCAGGCCGGGCCGCGCCGCCGGTGCTTCCCTTCCCGGAGCCTTCGCTCTTCCCCGGGAAGGCCCGGCCTTACATAAGGGCCCGTGCGCACGCCCCAGCCCCGGGGGCAGCGCGCTCTGCTCTGCTCTGCTCAGTTTAACAAATATTCTGCTCCTGAAACTTAGTACAGATAAAAAGGGCAGCGGTCCGTTTTATTTTAGACAGAAAAATGAGGGCGCAAAAGGGGACTGAGCGGGAGAGAGGCCAGAGAACAAGACAGCAGGTTCGTGTTGGTGGCAGGTGGATAGAAGGTTCCTTGATAGCGGAATTTCCTATTTGGATGCCTGCGCAGAGGGAGGTGGCTGTAAAGATCGGGTAGCCTTGATAACGCCAAGGTGGCCTGGACAACAGAAGCCCGGGGAAGGAAACGGGGCGGGACTTCTGCCGCCAGAAAGGATGATCGCTATCCGCATCCGTAGTGGGACACGCGCCTGAGCGAGGGCGCGTGTAGCGGAGATGGGGTATGGGTCATGTGCAGGGAGCATAATGCCTGCGTCTCCAGCGGCAGGCCTGGCCTACAGCAGGCACACCATAAACAGCTAACACGTGGGCACCGAGCTTAAACTTTGCCAGCTTGGTTGCATTTAATCCTTAGAACAATTGAGCCCTCCTTACTCCCATTTTACACACGGGGAGACAGACCTGGATGGGCTAAGTGACTTGGCCATGACCACACAGCTCTTTGCAGCCGATGAGGACTCAAACCTCAGACTCCAAAACTCATGCTATGGGACAACTTCGTATTTGGGAGGCGTAATACAAAAGGGTTCAGCTTTGGGGCAGAGTGAAGGGACACCGCGTTTGGAGGATAGGCAGGTAGGCTTGCCGCAGGTGGATATGTATGTCCCTACAGTTCTCTCACGCTCACATTTCACCATGGACACAGCGGATCTTTACCCCTCAGGACGTTCCTGAGGCGGGTTCATTAGCCCGAGTTTCTGAAATCCTCTACTTCCTCCACAGTGGGTACTTGAAGAGCTGTCCTCTCTGGTTAACCCAAGTCTCTTTGTGGCTCTTCAGGGAAATTCCCTGTGCCCAAACAAGACTGGTATCCATGTGCAGAGTTACTGGACTCCCCAACGGGATTAAAAACAATTCCCCAAATTCCCGTTCTTCTGGGAATTCGTGGGATTCCTGGCCCACACAATATTTTATAAGGGGCCTAACCTGGAGCCTAAGGATGTGGGTGTCCAGGAGTAATGATGATGGGACATTCTTAGTCTAGCGTGAATGTATGTCCCTTTGCTGCTGCTCCCCAGCAACTATGAAACACACCTGATACTGTTAGGCCCCTCCGATAGTTTCTTTTTAAACGGTTTCGAGATCCCACTAAGGATGTTTTTTTTTTTTTTTTGCTTCAGTTGCTATTTTTACTACCACTTAACATCTACACACTCATACGAACCCAGAAGACACCCTAATCCTCCCCAAAAATGAGAAAGATTTGACATCCCAGCCTGCTAAGGAAGTCAGTGGGAAGCCTGGTTCTCAAATCAAATGTCTACACGTGTTCCCATAGAGCACAGAGAAATCGGCGTTTAAGACGCCGTGTGGTGGGATAATACCTTAGGGTGCTATCTGATAGTTCATTTATTTCTAAACTAGTGTAGCCGCCATATTGATAATTAAATATCCCGTAGGAGCTCTGGGAGGGTCTCCTTGTGTTATCCCTTCTCCATTTTTTTAAGGGTAAAAACTGAAGCCGCCAAAAGGCTTACTATACCACACAACACCCAACCCTTGTTTTGGGGCATGGGGACAGTGGATCTATGGCTCCTCAGGATGCCAACCAAGCGAAGAAGGAAGCCAGCTCTACTCAACAGCTCCTACAAAGGAAGGACCACAGGGGAGGGGCTTCAGTGGTTCCAGGCAACTGCTTCATTCACAACAGAATGACCATTTTCTCCAGCATGGCCAACTATCCCTAGTCTTTTTGTCACGACAGTCTAGAAGGCAGAAGCTAGAGCCAAGGCTGCTGCTAAGGAATTCCTACTCTTACTGGGGCCTAATGTCAGGCTTTCCTTATATTGTAGAGGGGGCCCTGGAGGATAGTTAGAGACTCTCTTCCTGCTGGGCTCTGAAGAGGAGCACGAGGATCTGGTGAGCAAAGTGAAGCAAAGCTTAGTGCAGTGCCTGCAGCTGACAGCCCAGTTCCCTACTGCATGCAGTTGGCTCAGGGCTGTCCCCCACCTTGGAGCTTCTTGCCACTCACGGGCTACCCTGCACACACTACTTACTGCCCAGGCCTGTCTGCCGCCACAGTACCCTGTGCCAGAGACCTTTCCTGGCCTCTGCTGGATCCCAGGCCTAGTATCATTCCTGGGGACCCCAGAGGCAAGTCCAGGCTATTATGTTCTGGGAAAACAATGGACAGTGTACATGTTTGCCTTTTGACGTAGATAAATGATACCTGGATCCCAAGTCTGGCTCTGGGGCAGGGGAGCTTCAGGCCTGGCTACGGCAGAACACTGAAGGAGGTACTCTGGGTTTTCACCACCTCTTAAATCATCTCAGAGAGAGAGAGAGCCACTTACTTTCACATGCACAAGCTGCCGCTGGCTCTGTCACAAGAAGATGAACTACAAGTAATAAAATCAAGATGAAGTTCTGTGTAAATCTTTCCAGCTTACAAAAATTGTAGAAAGTTGAAGATGAAAGGGATATTAAAGAGCATCTCATTCTACCTCCTCATTTTGCAGCTGTAAGAACCGAGGCCCAGGGAGGGGGACTGGGGAAGCCGCCATCACACAGCTGCTCCGTGGCAGGGGTTGTGCTGACTTTCTGTGGCTGTTGCCATTACACCCGGCATCTTTTGACTTTTGAAAACAGTGAAGGAGAAATCAGTTCTCCCAGCATCTTCACCTCCCACGACGTTTATTGTTTCCAGCTGTTAAAAATTGGCCCTTTAAAAATGAGTCGCCCTGCCAGTCACAGAGGGTCACCGCGGTGGGCAGTGCTGATTTAAGAGGGCGGCAGAACAGGGAGGTGATCGGAGGCATAATTGCCAGTCTGCTCCCTGGCACCTGGGGATTTCTGTCATTCAAGTCCCTGGGTGTGTGCCCTCAGCAAATACTAACCCACAGAGTCAATTGCTAACTGCAGTCATCTGTGCATTTGCCCTCTGGGGATGGAAAGCCAGAAGAAATGCCATTTCCTAGTCTAGTTGGCCTTGGATGAGAATATGTTTTTGCCTAATGGAAGCCTTCGGAGAGTGAATAATGTGTATTTAGGACCTACAGTGCTCCCCAGGATGCTGTAAGGGACCTGGTTATAAAGAAAAAAACCTCACAGATAACCATCTTGGCTTTGTCTTTGTCTGAGTTAAGTCCTTTTGGTTGGAAGTAATCAACTTGAGCTGACTTAAGCATTAAGGGACATACAAGAGTACAGCGGTATCTCATGAAGTGCAAGGGCAGATGGCCTCAAGGTAGCCCGAGAAGCTGCCAGGAACCTAGGCAGTCCACCTTCTCCAGCTTTCTTCTCTGCTTCATGTCTCTGCAATCTACTTTCTTCTCTGTGAGTAGCTGGGCGGAGGATAATCCCTCAACAACTATCACATCTACATCCTCTCTCCTCAAGAGATTAGCCAAAGATGAGTGGCTGTCCTCAGTCCAATTCCTGGGAAAGGGAATTTGGTTGTCCAGCCTGGGTCAGGTGCACAGCTTGATCCAATCAGGTGTGCCCGGGAGAGGATTCCCTGAGACAGGTACATCTGGGGACACTCATCCTCATAAATGACCGAAGGACAGTTCTCCAGGAAAGAAGAGAGAAGAGCGGAGGTCAGACATTTCAAATGTGTATTATAGGCAACACATTAGTTACTGATACAGAAAAATGGCAATGTCTAAGTAGGGGGCTTGAGAAACAGTTCAAACACTGTAGAGATTTTGATTATTTGCCTAATTTCTGGGATGATAAATTGTCTATTATGGAGCTGTATCTTTGTTTTGTTTTGTTTTGTTTTGTTTTGTTTTGAGACAGAGTCTTGCTCTATTGGCAAGGCTGGAGTGCCGTGGCGTGATCTCAGCTCACCACAACCTCCGCCTCCCAGGTTCAAGCAATTCTCCTGCCTCAGCTTCCTGAGTAGCTGAGATTACAGGCGCCCACCACCACCGCCGGCTAATTTTTGTATTTTTAGTAGAGATGGGGTTTCACCATGTTGGCCACGCTAGTCTGGAACTCCTGACCTCAAGTGATCCGCCCTTCTCAGCCTCCCAAAGTGCCAGAATTATAGGCGTGAGTCACCATGCCCTGCCAGAGCTGAGCTGAATCTTTTTTGTGTGTGTGGAGAGGGATGGAGTTTCGCTTTTTCGCCCAGGCTGGAGTGCAATGGCACAATCTTGGCTCACTGCAACCTCCGCCTCCCAGGTCCAAGCGATTCTCGTGCCTCAGCCTCCCCAGTAGCTGGGATTACAGGCATGTGCCACCACACCCGGGTAATTTTTGTATTTTTAGTAGAGACAAAGTTTCACCATGTTGGCCAGGACCTCAAGTGATCCACCCACCTCAGCTTCCCAAAGTGCTGGGATTACAGGCATGAGCCACCGTGCCCAGCCAATCTTTTCATGTAGTAGATTTCTTGCAATGTAACCCCTATCCTCTGGGCTTTGTGTAAAAAGTGCATTCAGACAATCTGAGGAGTGTCTTAATTTTTTATGTGACTATCATATATATTTTCATCCTGTTGAGGTGTGTTTGCTAGGTGGATATTGAACTCAAAATCAAAGTATAATTTTAAACTTGTGTTGAAATATATGTGTATAAGCATATGTGCACAATTACCTATATTGTTAAACACCCAACCTGCTTTCCAAAGGATTTGAAGCAACGTCTGGTAAAAACACAGAAGAAGTATGGCCAAGAGCTGTTAACACCAAAAAAAGTAGTACAGGGCAAGTCGCAAACAGATTGCAGTTGAGGAAAGCTGCAAAGGACTATAATGCCAGGCCTGAAGTGATTGCTAAATGTAGCTCTGAACTTTCTGACATTCAAAGCCAAAAATAGATATATTTTATTATTTAAACAGTGTCTACTCTGAGGTCCTCAAAACGCTTTCAGGGTTTTGAAGATCAAACCATTTTCATAATAACACCAAGACACTGTTTGCAACTTTCACTGTCATTCTCTTAGGAGTGTACAGTGGAGTTTTCCAGAAGGTACATGCCGTGTTCATCACCACAGATTAAATGCAGAAACAGACATGAGGATCTAGCTGTCTCCTACTAAGCCAGACGTTCAGGACATTTAAAAGTGTAAAACAGTGCCACTCTTCTCACTGACTTTTTTGTTTTGGAAAATATATCTTTCATAAAATATTAATTATGTTGATCTATTATGGGTTTGTTGTTATTTTAAATGATAAATAATTTTCTGATTTAATTTCTATGACTGTAAATATTGATGGATATATCCTGTATAAGCAAAAAGTCTTTGGGGTTCTCAACTATTTTTAAGCGTGTAAAGGGGTCATTAGAGAACTGTTCCTCAAGAATATTAGTGTTATTTAAAGAGCTTCTGCACAGAAAAAGAAACTATCAACAGAGTAAACAAACTACAGAATGGGAGAAAATATTTGCAAACTGTGCATCTGACAGGGGGCTAATATCCAGACTCTATAAGGAACTTAAACAATTCAATGAGTAAAAAATAATTAACCTCATTAAAAAGTGGGCAAAGGACATGAACAGACACTTCTCAAAAGAAGACATACAAGCAGCCAACAAACACGAAAAAATGCTCAACATCACTAATCATCAGAGAAATGCAAATTAAAACCACAGGGAGATACCATCTCACTGTAGTCAGAATGGCTATTATTAAAAAGTAAAAAAAAAAACAACAGATGCTGTTGAGGCTGTAGAGAAAATGTAATGCTTATACATTGTTGATGAGAACATAAATTAGTCCAGCCACTGTGGAAAGCAGTTTGGAGATTCTTCAGAGAACTTAGAACTACCATTTGACCCAGCAGTCCCATTACTGGGCACATACCCAAAAGAAAACAAATCTTTCTACCAAAAAGGCACATGTGCTCGTATGTTCACTGCAGCACTATTCACAATAGCAAAGCCATGGAATCAATCTAGGAGTTCATCAATGATGGATTGGATAAAGGAAATGTGGTACACATACATCATGAAATATTGCCCAGCCATAAAAAAGAACAAAATCATGTCCTTTGCAGCAACATGGATGCAGCTGTAAGCTGTTAGCCCAAGTGAATTAATGCAGGAACAGAAAACCAAATCCTGCATTTTCTCACTTATAAGTGGGGGCTAAACATTGAGTACACATGGACATAAAGATGGAAACAACAGGCACTGGAGACTACTAGAGGGAGGAGAAAGGGAGGGAGGAGAAAGGGAGGGAGTCAAGGGCTGAAAAACTACCTATTAGGTACCATGCTCACAACCTCAGTGATGGGATTAACTGAATCCCAAACCTCAGTGTCACATAATATACTCATGTAACAAACCTGCGTATGTACCCTCTGAATCTAAAATAAAGGTTGAAATTATTTTTTAAAAAAAGAATATAACTATTATTTAATCATCTGTATCAGTCCATTCTCACAATGCTATATATTAATAAAACTCCTTGAGACTGGATAATTTTTAAGGAAAAGAGTTGACTCACAGTTCCGCATGGCTGGGGAGGCCTCAGGAAACTTACAATTATGGTGGAAGGCGAAGCTTGCAAGGCATGTCTTACATGGTAGCGGGAGAGAGAGAGAGAGAGAGCAAGTCAGGGGGTTGGCGGGAAAGTGCCACACTTTTAAACCATCAGATCTCGTGAGAACTCACTATCACACCATAAAGGAAACTGGACCCGTTATCCAGTCACCTACCAGGTCCCTCCCCTGACACATAGGGATTGCAATTCGAGATGAGATTTGGATGGGGACAAGAGCCAAACCATATCATGCATCTGAGATGCTGATGTTGCCCCCCATCCCCCAATTTTTTCCAAAAGACATTGATCTACACTTGATCCCCTACAAAACTGAAAGTATTTTAGGAATAGATGAAGCAGCATTTTTATGCACATATATTCATTTATTCCTCATTCTATCTGCTCAAAACGTATTTATTCAGCACCTTTTTTTTGTTTGTTTGTTTTGTTTTTTGAGACGGAGTCTCGCTCAGTCGCCCACGCTGGAGTGCAGGGGCACGATCTTGGCTCACTGCAACCTCCACCTCCTGGATTCAAGCAATTCTCTGTCTCAGCCTCCCAAGTAGCTGGGATTACAGGCTCCCACCACCAAGGCCGGCTAATTTTTTTTGTATTTTTAGTAGAGACGGGGTTTCACCATCTTGGCCAGGCTGGTGTTGAACTCCTGACCTTGTGGTCCACCAGCCTCGGCCTCCCAAAGTGCTGGGATTACAGGTGTGAGCCACCGCACCCGGCCTATTGATCACCTTTTATACATATGCCAGGTATAGTGCTTGACTCTGGGAATAGAGTGAAGGGCAAGGCACACATGAGCCTTGGCCTCATGAAGATTATGATCTGCTTGCAAAGGAACAACAGTATGACTTAAAAATAATATAGGGTCAATGTAAAATTAATCCAGATGGAAACTGCTTTTGTGTGTCTTCACATAAACTACCAGTTTTTTAAAAAACCTGCTACCAGTTTTGCTGAGTCTGAAGGCTTAAGGTCAAGGAATTTCTAAGCAGGAGAACATCATGTGCCAGGTATTGAATTTACTGGTGATGTAAGTTACAGCAGCCCTATTCTCTTATTGTGTTTAAAGGTATGGTATGTTTTGAGAAAATTCAGCCTAGGTAAACAAAAATTCATGTGAGAAAGTATTACATTTGTATTAAAAAATTTTTTTCATTTTGGAAATATTAGACTTATGGAAGGGGTGATCAATAACTTTATTGATTGAATGATTGAGCGGTTCATTGTATATTTAAAACATGATTCAAGGCCGGGCGCGGTGGCTCATGCCTGTAATCCCAGCACTTTGGGAGGCTGAGGTGGGTGGGTCATAAGGTCCGGAGATCGAGACCATCTTGGCTAACACGGTGAAACCCCGTCTCTACTAAAAAATACAAAAAATTAGCTAGGCGTGGTGGCGGGTGCCTGTAGTCCCAGCTACTCGGGAGACTGAGGCAGGAGAATGTTGTGAACCTGGGAGGCGAAGCTTGCAGTGAGCCGAGATCACGCCACTGCACTCCAGCCTGGGTGACAGAGCGAGACTCCATCTCAAAACAAACAAACAAACAAACAAAAAAGAAACAAGATTCAGATGATCCCAGTTGACTCAGTTTATCAGTTATATGTATAATACATTTAGAAAAACAAAACTGTACTGCACAGTTGCAGTAGAAAAGAAGGAAGCATGCTTCCAGGGTGGCTAGTGTCTGCTGCTAGGCAAGCCCCAGAATGGAAGGAAAAGTCTAGAGTCAGTAAAAGAGCAGCGCCAAAGAAAATATGAACTTCAAAGTTTAAGTGGAACTTAATTTCTTTGACAGCATCATTGAGCAGAAGGTCAAGGCAGTGCATATAAATTTCAGTAAGACATTATACAAAAATCTTTTATAGCGTTCTTGTTGATTAGCTAATGGAGAGATGTAGGGTAGATCATGGTATAATTAGATTGATTTGCAGCTAGCTGGTTGAACAATCATTTCCCAAAAGTCTTGGTAATGGATCCATTTCAACTTTGAGGGGGTTCTTTATAGGCTTACCACAGGGCTCTAGCTTAAGCCTCACTCAGTACAATATTGTTGTAAGTCATATGCTGGTGAAATCTGCTGTTGACACACAGATAAGAGGAATAGCTTATATATTAAGATGCTAGGACCAGAGTCCAAAAACATTTGAAAAGACTGGAACAATGTGTCAAGTTTAATAAGATAGAGTTTAATAGGATAGCAGTCCACATTCTGGCCCCTAAAAGCTCTCTAAACAAGTTCATGATGTTTGGAACATGGCATATTTAAACGACATCAGAATGAGGCAAATATATAAACATATCTAAGTCGGGTCCAGTGGCTCATATATATAGTCCAAGCTACTTGGGAGGCTGAGGCAGCAGGCTTGTTTGAGTGCAGCCTGGGCAACATAGTGAGGCCTCACCTCTTAAAAAAATAAATAAATAAATAAAGGTATCTGTAAGGACTTTGCTATGAGTAGGCCACCACTTGATTTATAGGATGAGGTTTCCTGAAGCTTCTTGATGTCAGTAGGTCTTAGGCCAGGGGACAAGAGGGCGAGGTTGTGGAAGAAACCTGCATAGAAAGAATGGTTTAAGAATGCAATATGCACCCTTGTGGTGGCTCACACCTGTAATCCCAGCACTTTGGGAGGCCAAGGTGGGTGGATCACGAGGTCAGGAGATCAAGACCATCCTGGCTAATTTGGTGAAACCCGTCTCTACTAAAAATACAAAAAATTAGCCGGGCTTGGTGGCAGGCGCCTGTAGTCCCAGCTACTCGGGAGGCTGAGGCAGGAGAATTACTTGAACCTAGGAGGCAGAGGTTGCGATGAGCACCACCACACTCCAGCCTGAGTGACAGAGCAAGACTCCATCTCAAAAAAAAAAAAAAAAAAAAAGGTGCAATATGCAAAAGAAAACAGCAAACTCAATAAATGACTTTCTAAAATGCAATGAGAGACCTCAGAATGTATTAACAGAAATATAATGTCCAGAATAAAGGAGGGGATGGTCCTACTTTACTCTCTGCCAGTTAGGCCCCACCTGAATACTGGAGGCAATTCTGAGTGACTACCTTTTACAGAGACTTTGACTAGCTAAATATATACAGAGAACACAGCAATTAAGATGGAAAGGGTCTTGAAATCATGTCATGTCCCTGCTTTCAAAGTGTGACCCTGCTGGCTCCCTCTCAGAGCTCGCTTCCTACCTCTTTCCTCTCACTGTTTCCTCTCCACTGTCTCCATGATGGCCTTGCTGGTATTCCCCAGACATCAAACATTTATCATTGCAAGGCCTTTTTTTTTCTCCCCAGATATTGACATGGCTCTTTCCCTCAGTTCAGGAGAGTTTTCCCGAAAGTCAGATCTTTGTCCAAATGTTATGTCCTCAGTAGGACCTCTCTTACCTCCCAATCTAAAGCAACAGTCTCATTCCCAGTTTCTTTACCCTGCCTTTCCTTCTGTGTATGTATCACTACCTGACATTACATTATAAATGTACCTATTGAACTGTTTATTTTCTGTCTTCCTCAATAGAATATATGTTCCAGGAGGGCTGTGGCTTTGTTTTCCTCTTCCATCCTTCAGCCATCCTAGGTACACAATAAACAACTTTTTTTTTTTTTTTTTGAAATAGGGTCTCACTTTGTCACCCAGGCTGGAGTGCAGTGGTACGATCTCACCTCTCTGCAGCCTCGACCTCCTGGGCTCAAGCGATTCTCCCACCTCAGCCCCGTAAGTAGCTGGGACTACAGGCATGTGCCACCACGCCCAGCCAATTTTTTATATTTTTTGTAGAGACGGGGTTTCACTATGTTGCCCAAGCTAGTCTAGAACTCCTGAGCTCAAGCGATTTGCCTGCCTCGGCTTCCCAAAGTGCTAGGATTACAGATTACAGGCATAAGCCATGGTGCCCAGTCCTCAGTAAGGATTTTATTATTTATTTATTTATGTATTTAGAGACAGTGTCTTGCTCTGTCACCCAGGCTGGAGTGCAGTGGTGTGACCCTGGCTCACTGCAACCTCTGCCTCCCAGGTTCAAGTGATTCTCCTGCCTCAGCCTCCCGAGTAACTGGGATTACAGGCGTGCACGAGTACGTTCAGCTAATTTTTGTATTTTTTGTAGAGGCAGGGTTTCATCATGTTGGCCAGGCTGGTCTCGAACTCCTGACCTCAAGTGATCCACGTGCCTCGGCCTCCCTAAGTGCTGAGATTACAGGCATGAGCCACCATGCCCAGCCACAATGAGCAATTTTTGATGAACTTAAGGAATAAAACGAGTCCATACTGCAAACCTACAAAAGGAAAGCCTCTAAGAGATTCAAACACGTGGGGGAGCTACTTTGTGGAAGAGGTTTTTCTCCCACATGGCCAGGATAGAATGATGAGTGGGCGCTCAAGGAAAAAAGATTTGAGACTCTCTGGCTCTGTGGGAAAAAAAAAAAAAAAAAAAAAAAAACCATTTCTAAGAGTTGGAAAGGGTGGGTCCCTTGGGGTGTCCCTGCCACTGGTTGTACTTCCATGGATTTGAGAAAACCACTCGTCAGGGATACTGTTTGGTTTCTGAATTAGATAATACTTAACACTTTTTCCTATTCTAAAATTTTATGAGATTTTCACAGGTTAGGCCACCTCTTTCTTATTAAAAAGTAGTTTTAAAATTTGGTCTGCTGAAGTAATTATCCTATGTGAACACACCTTCAATGTTTTAAATGTGACCATGGATTCAATTTATAGAAACTATGCTCATTTTCTGAAGCATGGTTTGAACTATGTGAGATTTAGAGGAGGAAGATTTTGGTTTCATGAGAAGTATGTATCACTCTGAGGGCATCTTAAGAATGATCAGGATGTACCTAGTTTTTTTTTAATCTACATAACCAGTGTGCTCACCACCCTTATAAATAGTCATAAATGTTGCTTTCTGGGTATCTTTCTAGATAAGACATTGTGTCTGTTCCAAGGAGAATGATTTTAGCACTCAACAGCTGAGAAAGGAAATGAATTATCCCATTGTAACTACTAGGGCAACTTAGGTAGTCAGTCATACCTTGGTATGAACAGACAGACAAAAGAATAAACAAGATTCTGCTATGTTTTTTCAACCAGGAGGAAGTTTTTCCTCCTTCCTTCCCTCCCTCCCTCCGTCCCTCCCTCCCTTCCTTCCCTCCCTTCCTTCCCTCCTTCCTTCCTCCCTCCCTCCCTTCCTTCCTTCTTTCTTTTTTTGAGTCGGAGTGTCACCCAGGTTGGAGTTCAGTGGCGCAATCTCAACTCACTGCAACCTCCGCTTCCCAGGTTCAAGCACTTCTCCTGCCTCAGCCTCCCGAGTAGCTGGGACTATAGCCACGCACCACCACACCTGGCTAGTTTTTTGTATTTTAGTAGAAACAGGGTTTCACCGTGTTGCCCAGGCTGGTCGAGAACTCCTGAGCTCAGGCAATCCACCCACCTCGGCCTGCTAAAGTGCTGGGATTACAGGCGTGAGTCACTGCGCCCGGCGCCCCCCCCCCCCGCCCTTTTTTTTTAATTAAATAGCACTAAATGTTTAATACTAACGCAGATCTTGGAGGAAACTGAACAGGGGTCTGGTGTTTTTATAAATCAAACAGACAAACAAAATAAGTGTTTGTAGAGGACTCTGTGTTTTTGACTTACAGGAAAAGGGACAGAATATCAGTGCAGAAGGACTCCGGGCAGCGTCCAGCTCAGATGTCCAGCAGTGACTCACTCCCACAGTCCTCAAGCAGGCCAGGAGCTGTGATACCGCCCGAAATGTGTCGTGGGAATTTGTGGTTATTTCTCTGGCGATGTGATGAGATTTTTGCTGCCTAAAAACCCCAGAGGTTAGAACCACATGGCTAGTGTTCTGTTAACCTAGTAAGTGAGAAAAGAAAGTCTTTCCTGGAATTCTGAATTTTAAAAACTTATTTCAAAAAGCAAGCAAAAAAGCCCAAACATAATGTTAGCACATTAAAAACAAGCAAACAACAACAACAACAAAAACCCAACAAAACCTGAGCTACATAAAGGTAGACACGGTGCTATCATCCAGATACTAGAACAGTTTCATGAGAAAGGAAGGAAAGTATGAGGATGTTCGACACCAGTTTCAAGTGTTACTATTAAATGAAGTGAAAAGGTCCAAAGAAATGCAAACCCGGCAATACCCCTGTTCTAACGAGAGGCAAAGTATGCACTCTTGGTATGAGAGAGGATTTCCCGCTCTGGTGTCTTGTATTTTCAAGTACTGAGCACCAGGAGTCACCTTGTCGCCTGATAACTCATTTCTTCGGTGATGTGGGTAGCCAAGGCAGGGTCTGAGTCCTTGGTCACTACTGAACCCCCGCTACAGGCCTGGCACCCGGGAGATGATCAGTAGGCATTCGTTGAATAAAATAATAGAAGTGACTACTCCTGGCCTGACTTCTGCCTAACAGGCTGCCGTCATTACCCAATAAATGGGCCTCTTTCAAAACAGGACACGTTAGGAAATGGAATTTCCCTAAAAGGAAAAGCCAGTAGGGTGGCAGGCCCCTTTCACTACGCTGTCTGAGAAGGTGAGAAGGAGAAAGACGGGAAAGGGGAGAAAACTTCCCAGGGTGATGGGTCCTGCACTGCCCTTTGATTTTGGGTTTGAGAAGTGACCCGACTCTCCTGGCCATAAAACCCCAGAAACAAGAGCCAGTAGGTTTGGAGGCCGGCAAGGCATTTCCTCCCCACGTGACGAGGTGGCTCCTCTCCGCGCCCGCCGCAGCGCGCGCAGCTGCCGGCATTTCAAAGGTGAGGACCGGCAGCCTTGTGGCTGGGCCGCCGTGCGCTCGGGGCGCGGGCGGGCAGGGGGCGGTGCCCGCTCCGGCTCTCGCCGCCCCTCCCCTGCCCGTCTCCTCCTCCTCGCGCCTCCATTTGGTGAACTCACAATAGGTTCCCAAGCCAGGAAAGAGACACCTGCCGGTGGCAGGCAGCAATGCGGGGCCCGCGAGCCCTCGCGACACGCAGTCCAGGCCGAGGCCCGCCCGGGAGAACCGAGCAGAGCGGGCCGGGCCGGGACTGCACGCGCTTCTCCTTTGCAAGCCGGTTCTTCATTCAGCTTCCAAGGACACAACGTGATCTCATCTTTGAACGCTTTTCCAAACATCTTACAACAGGCATAGGTTCACGTATGGGGGACCCCAAATGTCCCGCCAGCCTGGCCCCCCACGCTGACCGTTCCCGGAGCTGCTGGGCCAAGAGAACACAAGAGCGTTATATATAACACAAGAGCGTATATATATAACATATGTATATGGCCTGGTGCAGTGGTTCACCCCTGTAATCCCAGCGAACATTTCCCCATCCTCTGCTTTAGGCAATGACCGTATACTAGCGCTTGTGTCTGTGTGTGGTGTGTGTGCTTGTGCGTGTGAGAAAATGTGTGGACTTGAAAGTGACCAGCTATATTAGCAGTCACAGTGAGAGAAGCAAGCGTCAGATGAGAACACAGGAGAGGGGAGAGAAGAAAAAGGAAGGAAGGAAGGAGGTAAGGAGGGAGGGAAGGAGGAAGGAAGGAAGGAAGGAAAGAAAGAAAAGGGAAGGAAAGAAAGAAAACAAAATGCAGTAAGAACGCCGTAAGGACAACTTCTATGAGCTGGGACCCTGGGAGCCCAGTTTGGTTGGAAAGGCAGGACTAACCTCATAATTATAATCACTGACTTTCATTGCCACCGAGTACTAGAAGAAAGAGCTCCATGAAGGCTGGAGAAGCAAAGTCTTCTGGACTTTACAGGCTAACTGGTCTAGGGGTAGTGTCTGCAAAATGGGGTCACCTGGGAGAGAGGAAAGTTTAAAGGATGGCCCAGTTCACTGAGGAAGTAAGTGTGGTGAGAGAAGATCAGACAGACTAGGGGAGGACAAAAATTCCAAAAGCATACAGGGAATTGCCAGTCAGAGAGGGAAGAAAACTAAGATAGTGCAGACTCACTGAGGCACAGAGAAGTGAGATTTCAGAAAGAACTAGTGGAGAGAGCTGGCCTTGGGCAGTGTTTTCCAAACCATTAGAGGGCTGTGAACCAATATGGTTATGAAACCAGCACTTGAAAGCATAATAGAAAATGTCAGAGAGGGCTGGGCACAGTGGCTCATGTCTGTAATCCCAGCACTTTGGGAGGCTGGAGACCAGCCTGGGCAACATAATGAGACTCTGTCTCTTTTTATGTATTTATTTATTTTGAGACATATTCTCACTCTGTTGCCCAGACTGCAGTACAATGGCATGATCTCGGCTCACTGCAACCTCTGCTGCCCGGGTTCAAGTGACTCTCCTGCCTCCGCCTACCGAGTAGCTGGGATTACAGGCACCTGCCACAGCTAATTTTTGTAGTTTTAGTAGAGACCGGTTTCATCATCTTGCTCAGGCTGGTCTTGAACTCCTGACTTTGTGATCCACCCGCCTCAGCCTCCCAGAGTGCTGGGATTACAGGGGTGAGCCACCGTGCCTGGCCTTCTGTCATATATATATACACACACACACATACACACACACACATATATACACACACTCACACACACATATGTATATATATGGCCGGGTACGGTGGCTCAGCCCTGTAATGCCAGCACTTTGGGAGGCTGAGGTGGGCAGATTGCTTGAGGTCAAGAGTTCGAGATCAGCCTGGGCAACATGGAAAACCCTGTCTCTACTAAAATTACAAAAATTAGCTGGACATGGTGGCGTCTGTCTATAGTCCCAGTTACTCAGGAGGCTAAGGTAGGAGAATCACTTGAACCCGGGAGGTGGAGGTTGCAATGAGCCAAGAGTGCACCACTGCACTCCAGCCTGGGTGACAGAGTGAGACCCTGTCTAAAAAAACACACACACAAAAAAAAACCAAAAAAGAAAATGCCAGAATGTATCTCACATAACAAAGGTAGTTTCCAGAAACTTCTGTTTAAGATATATATTTGGGGGGGAGGGGTGCACAATATCATCTCTGTGACGTTCTTAAAAAAAAAAAGCATAACCTCAGTCCAATCATGAAAAAACATCATACAAACCAAAATGGAGGGACACTTGACAAAACACCTCTTCAAAAGTGTCAAGGTCATGAAAGTCAGGGAAAGGCTGAGGAAAAGTCAGAGACTACAGGAGACTAAAGAGACAGGACAGTTGAATGTCATGCAGGGTCCTGAATAGGACCCTGGAACGGAAAAGGGGTATCAGTGGCAAGCTGGTATCTTCAGCTTCGTTGATGGTACCGTACCGATGTTGATTTCCTGATTATGACAATTGTACTACGGTTACATAAGTTGTTAATAGTAGGGGAAGCTGGATGAGGGATATATAAAAATTTCCTGGACTCTTGTTGCAACTTTTCTGCAAGTCTAAAATTAGTTCAAAATAAAAAATGTGTTTTTGTATGTGTGAACAACAGGGGGCTCGTGATGTAGAATATGTTTCTTATAATGGGCTGTGGTGGAAAATGTTCACAAGACACGTCCCTTGGGTGTGGAAGGTGTCCGGATTCGCCAGCCTGGACCAGGCGGTGAGGGTAGCTCCTGGAGCTGAGGTTCCTGGAGGGTTTGTGGGTGTAATGGGGGTGAGTGAGAAGCTGCTGGTGACAGATCATGGTCAGATGTGGTGGTAGCTGGAATTATCACGGTGTCTCGAGGCATTTTAATCCAAGCCACCTATCTGCTGTTTAACAGAGGCTGTAGATTCCAGAAGGGCAAGGAACTCTGACCCCATGAAGTCTGAGAGGTGGGCATCAGGGATCCTGAAGCTGTCACAGTGCTATTCTGTTATAACCTCAAGCAGCCACTTGTGAGAAGTTATATGCCAGGAAGAGAGACTTTTGGAGGATTGGCGGTGTTTGATAGTCTAGGGTTGTGCTATTGCTTTGTGTGTGTGTGTGTGTGTGTGTGTGTATGTGAAGGAGGAGCTAATTTCAGCCCTAAACTATAGTTTCTCTGACTCCCCAAGGCTGTAGGCAGATAAATGTCCCTCTTTCACCAGGAATCTTTCAAGCAACTTGGAGAAATAAAAGGTTTGTGAGGCAGCTGCTTCTAATACCTATACCCTGCTTTGAAAACATATGGAATTAGAACAGCAGTTCTTGACTGGGGGTGACTTTGCCCCCCCAGGAGACGTTTGGCAATGTCAGGAGACATTTTCAGTTGTCACACTGGGAGAGAGCGTATGTGTGTGTATGTTACTGGCATCTAGCCAGTAGGGCCAGGGATGCTGTAAACATCCCGCCATGCACAGGACAGCCCCCTCCACCAGCACAGTGGAAAATCATTCAGCCCAAGATGCCAACAGGACTGAGAATGAGAAACCCTGAGTTAGAGGAGATGAAAAGCCAATGTCTGTTTAGAGTCCAGAAAGTTGCCTGGGTGCTTTTCACAAAAGAAAGGGTTTTAAGCTTCATTTCTTGGCTTGATTTCAAGTGGATAATTATAACCTGCCTACCTACAATTTACACTTTCATTTTCAGTGGGTATCTTTCTTCAGTTCATGCTTAAACAAGCCAAATGTGGCTGTGTTCTTGACAACAGGGCAATATTCCATGGCTGAGTCGGTTACAGGTCAACAGTGGGTGAAACAACTGGTCTGCAAAGTGATTTGAAGCCTTTGGGGGCTGAAAAGCACTAAAACCAGAAACCTGGGACATTATCACCATTATTAATTATCAGTGATATTACAGCACTTATTCAGCCACTCTCAGGATTCCCACAGGATTCCCATTAGTGCTAAGGTGAAAATCAGATTCCTGACCTCCAGTCCGCCACTGCCTAGAATTAATACGTTAGCTGTTAGAAGCCGGGAGCTGTCACGCTGCATGTCCCTGCTGTTCCAGGGTTTGGGAGAGGCTTTGCACTGGAAACATGGAGCTTCAAAGCAAATCTTCAACCTTCTATTCGTACTCACTGTTCCCATATATAGAACAGAGCAGCACACACTTGTCTATTGCTTCAAGGCAAGAGCCAATTCTGAAGGTATTAAATAGAGTCTTACTTCATCCAAACAAGAGAGCCCAGAGAAAGCTAAGGACAAGGTTCTGTCCCTTCCTTTACAGTTTAAAGATTTTATTTATTTATTTATTTATTTATTTATTTATTTATTTATTTATTCTTTGAGACGCAGTCTCGCTTTGTCTCCCGGGCTGGAGTACAGTGGTGTGATCTCGGCTCACTGCAACCTCCACCTCCCAGGTTCAAGCCATTCTCCTGCCTCAGCCTCCTGTGCAGCTGGGATTACAGGTATGTGCCACCACGCCCGGTTAATTTTCCTATGTTTAGTAGAAATGGGTTTTCACCATGTTGGTTAAGCTGGTCTCGAACTCCTGACCTTGTGATCTGCCCACCTCGTCCTCCCAAAGTGCTGGGATTACAGGCATGAGCCACCGCACCTGGCCTAGATTATAATAATTTGGAGTGGCAGAATTTAAGATCAGGATCCAAGCTGCAAACTCTTAAACTGAAGGGTTATCATTTTAGAAGCCACACAGATCAGTTTATGAAACCTGATTTGGCTTTTTTTTTTTTTTTTAAATAAACAGCATTTAAATGTTAAACAAGCCTGGACAGCTACAGACAGGCAACAGGCATAAAAGAAGCAGGCTTAAATTTTTTTTTTAATTTTTGGTGTGTTTGTTCATTTTCCCTAGGATTTCTGTCTTTAGAAAGATAATATCGATTTAATCTTTAGTAACCTGGAGTTTCGGCAAAGTGTGCTTTCTAGAATTTTGAATGGTAATATCTGTCGTTTCTCTGCTTGACACAGCTTTATTTAAATAGCTTTAAAATTGAGACTCCCCTGGCATGACTCTTCCTTTAACATCCATATAATTTCATAGTACAAGTGCTATCTTACATATGTGGATGAGGTGCCACTGACTTTCTTGATTTTTTACTAGTTGATTCGTCTGCACCCTCTCACAAGGGCCCGTAAAAACATGCCTTTTGAAGGTGTTAGCCAAAGTGAGGGGCAGAAAGTTTAGCCAAGGGACAGACTTTGTCTTTGCAAAGCAAACTGGTGTGTTCCAGACCGAGTCTGAAACCCTGGCTCTCCATGGGAATCATCGCAACAGAGTTAATATTTATTGGCTATTGAGTATGTGCCAATGAGTCCCAAATTTTCTGTGGAATGACTCATTTCAGCCTTGCCACAGCTCCTCTATTTTACAGCCAGTGAAACTGAGGCTGCAAGAGGGTTAGGTGTTTTATTTATCTAAGGTCAGGGAGCAGAAAAGACTGCGGCAATCTGAAACAAGTCATCTGTCTCTAGAGCCCTTGCTCTTGACCTTTTCCCAACAAACATGATCTAAAAAAAAAAAAAAAAAAAAGCCATTGATCATATTAGCATGTGATTATTACATAGTTTGATTTTTAAGTGGTTCAAACTATCTTCACAACTGTTACCCCTTTTGCTCTGGAGGCATGATGGGAACTGAAATCCTGGATGGGTCTTTTCATAAAGATTAGATTTGGAAAAGACACACTCATAAGAAACTACCTTTTCCAGTGCAACGTTCACGAAAGCCCTACTGGAGCAAACCTGGTGCCCCAGGAGATCACCTCAGTTTATTTTCCTTCTCCCCAAGATAAATGTAGGTGGTGGGGTGTTTTAGGGTTTCTTTCAGTACCGCTTTTATTTTTCTACATTTTTCCTGAATGAGATGCAATTGATACCCTTTTGAAGTTTAATTATACCTCTGGCGTCGCATTGCATGAAGCATTTTCCTCATGGCTGTGTTTTTGGAAGCTAAGTGCATGGCAGTAACAGCATGTTTATCTTGGAGTTGAGACTTGAGAAGCAAGTTCCTCCCTCGAACACGACCTGAGATATATCACTTCCCCATCTGGGATTCCAGCCTTAGGTGCATAAGGGAGCAAACGCGTCATTTTAAGAGACAATGGGAGTGAGAAGCCATTTTCCATTAATTTAGATGAAAGCCAATGAGGTGAGGGGTAGCCATCTATCATTTCCAGGGGTTTTAGTACTAGTATCTTCCCCCAACTGCCTCCTGATTCACTGTTCTGTAAGTGTGGGGTCAAGAATGGTTGGCAAATCACCACTTTCAACAATGTCTATTTGGCTTAAACGCGGCCCTTCTGCATCACGTTGATAATGAACAAGTTGCTAAACAGACACATCTGTGCTTAGGAGACCTGTGGCAACTTGCTGGCATGGCCCAGGGGGCCTTTTGAAGTTGGTCCTCAGCTGTCCTTTCTCGCCCGAGCACTGGCCACTCCCTACTTTGCAGCTATACCAGGCCGCCTGCACCTTTTTATTCCAGATGGGGTCGAAGGCAAGTCGTGGCTACATTTTGGAATTCCAAGGATTGGTTTCCTACTTCTTCTAGGCTGCAACTTTGAGATTTAGTGGTTCTAGGATGGATGATGTGGTCCTGGGATGATAACCAACTCGTGCAGCCAAACCTTCAAGACACAAAGGATATTCAATGTCTTCATTTAAGGCAGGAGACATTTTATTTTGCTTCACCCTCCAAATCGTTCATCCACATGGATCCCTTGTTCTGGGATGCCTTCTTTCACTTCATCTCCTGAATTATAATATTAATATATTCTTCCCTCAATATTCAGTCATCTCCCAGGAGCAGCTTTCCTCACCCACCTTCTGGATGGGACGTCTGTGCCACGCCCCATCACACCCTGGGCTTCCCTCCAATACAGCACAGATCACATGGAGGCCTCCCAGCATGGCTTTATCTACCCCTCCCACTAAACTATATTCAATCATTCTGGCTGATAGTAGGGGATCAATATATTTGTTCAATGAATAAATAATTCTTTCTGGTAGAGGAGCCTATTTGGGAAACAAGTCAAGTCAGATTACTTGGTGAATATTGAGGACCTGGAACAAGCTGAGCTGGAAATGCTCTGAATCCACATCTGAAGCCAGCTACCCTGTCGCATGGTCATTATCGCTCTCCCAGTTTGTCCTACATTCTTCAAATTCTCCATATTTCAGTGCTGTGACCATCTCTGTCAGCTCTGGTGGTGTCAAAACGGCCCCCAAGTAGCTCCTAACTCATTAAACTTGGCCATGACTGCAGTGGAGAAAGGTGCTAGTCTCTTGCGTTGAAGAAGTGGGATCATGAATAGGGCTAGGCCAACTGTGTGGGGGCTTTCATTTGTAGATTTTCTCATGGCTGCCTCTGTGCCCCAACAACATTGTACGCCTGACTTTTTTTTTTTAACAAGGGTCCTACTATGTTGCCCAGGCAGTTCTCAAACTCGGGCAGTCAAATGATTCTTCTGTCTCAGCCTCTCAAGGAGCTGGGACTGCAGGCGCAGGCCACTGTGCCCAGCTGGCCTGCTTTTTAAAGGGGTGGAGGAATGTTTTTATGCTAGTGGCTGCATAGGACACAGCCATGCTGGGAGAATTTTCCACTTCGGAGACAGCTCTCCATGCAAGCAAAGGAGATGGCCTCCTTCATATGAGAAGAGAACAGAAACTGCTTAAAACGATTCCCTCACCACTCTGTGCACTGAAATTCTACCATCAAATCCAAGTACCTGCCTCGAGGGGCTTGCAGGCCTACAATCTATTAACCTCTCCTAACACATTAGCATTCATTAGTTTGTTCAAGGACAGGTCCATTTGCAGTGTGGAGGAAGGCCCCTGAAAGGTCTGTGATTGCGGAGATGAATAGAAACCCGGGCAGCGCGCGGACCTGAGCTCAGGCCACGATCCTTCTCTTGCCTGGGTTTTGGCCCGTCTTTTTGAGACCTCAGCCAAGCTCTCCAGCTGTGGAGTTTTATCCTCCAGTGTTGGACGGAGAGCACTCATTTTCTTTCTGGGCCTAAATGAAGTGTAAATACTTTAAACTGCCCTCAAAAAGCCCGGTAGGCCAGGTGCTATCAGTGACTAATCATGAAGCTGATTTCCCCCAGTCCCTGCGCTCAGCACGCTCAGCACGAGGGCAGCCCTTCCCATTTCCTCCCCTGTCTCCTGCAGGAATGAAATCCTCAGACCGTCACATTCCCAGTGCATTTTCTTTTTATACCTCTGTGTGTCACTTGGGGCTGTCTGCCTTGAATTAGAGTTAGTTGTGTACCTGTGCCTGGCAGCCTCCCCACGACTTGATGATTTGAGTGTCTGAGTGACAAGGCCATCTCTTTTTCATTTTTCTATTCCTCAGAGCACGCTGCTCAATATTTTACATTTAGGTACTCAATGTGTGGTTTGAATTGAATTGAATGCAACAACTGGGATTTAGATTTGCTGCATGAACCACTACCCTGTGTACCCTCAAAAATATATGAACCTGGGTAAGTTTCACAATTAGGCTGCAGTGGTCATCAACTGCGAGCCCATGAAAAGGGCTACACACAGCCTGAAATTTTTCTAGATAGTCTTGGATCAAAGTAGCCTGTCTTGTTCTCTGAGTATATGTACATGATTTTTTTTTTTTTGAGACGGACTCTCGCTCTGTGGCACAATCTTGGCTCACTGCAACTTCCACCTCCTGGGTTCAAGTGATTCTTCTGCCTCAGCCTCCCAAATAGCTGGGACTACAGGCGCCCACCACCATGCCTGGCTAATGTTTGTATTTTTAGTAGAGACAGGGTTTCACCATGTTGGCCAGGACGGTCTCCATCTCTTGACCTCATGATCTGCCCACCTTGGGCTCCCAAAGCGTTGGGATCATAGGCATGAGCCACCGCACCCAACAAATTTTACGCCAGAGGTAAGCAAGCGCTCTTTCCTGTAGCATGACAATTACATGAGGCGCTAGGTGGAGAAGTTAGGTGGTATCTTCATTTGTGGCTTTACCATTCGTATGTTTTTCCTAATGACTTTTTGGACTCTGACCTGAGGCTCTTCATTGCAGGCCCAGCCCGGGTCTGACTCGGTTGAAGCAGGAGACAAGTTTGCTGGGAAGCTGAAGGCGAACTCTCCCACATCTGATCTGCCTTTGGGTTTATGGGTTGATCAGAGTATTACTCACAGCACCTGTCAGCTGTTAATACAGACAACAATTTGATCGCATCCTAACCGCCAGCTTAACTTCTTCCAAAGAGTCCTGTGGTTTTTCCAAATGAGGGTTTTCTTTCTTTTCTAGCAACTCAAAATACCCTGTTTATTTATTTTGTTTTATTTATTCGTATTTTATTTTTACCCTGCATTCAAACTAACAAGTTATGGACCCTGTTTACTTAGAGTTATTTAGTACATGCTTTATATAAGTGTGAAATATTCTTGGCCGGGCAAGGTGGCTCATGCCTGTAATCCCAGCACTTTGGGAGGCCAAGGTGGGCAGATCACCTGAGGTCGGGAGTTTAAGACCAGCCTGGCCAACATGGTGACGCCCCATCTCTACTAAAAATACAAAAAAATTAGCTGGGCGTAGTGGTGTGCACCTGTAATCCCAGCTACTTGGGAGGCTGAGGCAGGAGAATCACTTGAACCCTGGAGGCGGAGGTTGCAGTGAGCCGAGATCACACCACTGCACTCCAGCCTGGGCAACAAGAGTGAAAACTCCGTCTCAAAAGAAAAAAAAAAAGTGTGGAATATTATTTATAGTTTCTTGTAACATGCCCTATTCTATTGTACGTTGTCATAAAGTCAAGGCAGAGAACATCTGAAACTTGCTGTCTCCATTTCTCCTATCATGCTTCCTGGGAACTTTTTCCTTCACATCACATCAAGCCCAGCTCCTGTGCCACTACTCCATCTAGAATTTCCCATAACCTACTGCAAAATCTCTTTCTTAATAGGTGAGAAGGCCAGGCACGGTGGCTCATGCCTGTAATCCCAACCCTTTGGGAGGCCAACGTGGGAGGATCACTTGAGCCCAGGAGTTCGAGACCAGCCTGGGTGACATAGAGAGAATCTGTCTCTTTTCCATTGAGGCCATCAGTTCCTATCCTCTAAAGAGAAGGCAAGCCCATTCTCAGCCCAGGACAGAAGATTGCAGTGATGGATTCACTCATTCTACAAATATTGATTGAATGTCTTCTCTGCAGGGCACGATTGCAGGTGCCAGGGATACGAGAGTGACTGAGAGAGAGGGGGCCCTCCCCTCGTGCAGCCTCACTCCAGGGGGGTAAGTCACCTCCAAGAGGCCAAACCCTGGGGCCTGGTGGGGCTGGGAGAGTGGGGGTAGTAGGGCATTACCTTGGTGGGGCTGGGAGAGTGGGGACAGTGGGGCATTACCCACATGGCTGCAATGACCAAAGGCCCTTCTCTCCTGGCCACTAAGGACTAATTAATTTAGCAGCAGATGCTTCGGAAACAAGAGTTGAACCTTTGTTGGGAGATACGGGTGTGATCTTTTTCTTAGAAACCTCGTAAGTTGGCACCAAGGAGTTCTCCCCCTCCAGCCCTGTTTCGGATCCTGCACCAAGAGAAGCCTTTGTGTAGAAGCCACTTTGCTGCTGTCAGCATGACTGAAAACACAGCAGAGCGACTCTGGAGTGATCACTCTGTGAACTTTGATCAAAACATTGCACAGTTCCAGCCTGAGCGCCAACACCTTCCCCTTCCCTCTTTCTCCACAGTCAGCCTTGGAGGACACTCCAGAGATTCTGGCAGGTGCTGCCCCAAAAGCCAGCGTGTCCAAAGTGCCAGAGGGTCAAGGGACAGTTGTGGGCAACCTTCCAAAGGACAGCATGCCAATACTGCTTATGTGCCTCGTGAGAGAGAGGTGTGGGGCGTCCCCTGCTTTGACAGGGCCTAACATGTGTCTGTGAACAGAGAGCAAAAGCATGCCCTGAAATTGGCAGAGCCTCTGCTATCCTGAGTCAGTGCTGGCCAGGAGGTCGGGAAGGGGGAGACTGATAGAAAGGATGCAGCCTGCATATTCTTAGTGAAATCTTGGCTGGATTTTGACAGACATTCAATGGTTCCTCTTCTCTCTAGACCTGTAGCCCACACCAAAGGAAAAGGAAGATGGTGAGCTGAAACAGAAGTCAGAAACGCAGGCAGGCAAGATATGTCTGCTGGCTAAGGATGGTATTTTATAAAAGCAGCATTGCCTCAGAGAAGGTCCTTGACATTCACGTCTAATGAGCAATTCAGATATCAGAATTTAGTCTCCCAAAAGTGGCTCCCTGGCCATCCCTAACCCTGACCTATGCATTGGAAGGAGGGACACAGTTCATGCTGGAGAAAGTGACAGCACAGTCTCTGACCCCGAAACTTAGGATGAGGGTATACTGTATTTTTTTTTTTTTGAGATGGAGTCTCACTCTGTCACCCAGGCTGGAGTGCAGTGGCGCGATCTCGGTTCACTGCAACCTCTGCCTCCTGGGTTCAAGTTCTCCTGCCTCAGCTGTGCACCACCACACACGGCTTTTTTTTTTTTTTTTTTTTTAGGAGAGATGGGGTTTCACCATATTGGCCAGGCTGGTCTCGGACTCCTGACCTCAGGTGATCCATCTGCGTTGGTCTCTGAAAGTGCTGGGATTATAGGCATGAGCCACCACACCCAGACGTATACCATATTTTGAACTAAATTTCTCCCAGCCTATCTCAGCAACACTTGCCATAGTTCCTTGTTTTCCTGAGAGAGACAGTAACCGCCATGTTCCCTCTGTAGAAGGAGAGCCTAAGGTAGAAACAAGGTACCGTGTCCAGCATCAGCAAGTCTTTAGAAAATTAAATAATAAAATTTATGTCTTTTTCGGGCTCACCTCTTACAAAGACCTGAGCCACCAGGAGTGTTAGAATGGCACAGCCTCAGCTGGACTTGGTGGCTCATGTCTATAATCCCAGCACTTTGGGAGTCTCAGGTGGGATTGCTTGAGTCCAGGAGTTTCAGATCAGCCCGGGCAAGATGGTGAGACCCATCTCTGCAAATCATTTTTTATTTTTTTTGCCAAGTGTGATGGCATGCACCTGTAGCCCCAGCTACTCGGGGAGAGGCTGAGGTGGGTGGATTCCTTGAGCCCGGGAGGTCGGGGTGACAGCTGTGATTTCACCAGCCTGAGCTACAGAGGGAGACCCCATCTCTAGAAAAAACAAATGGCACAGCCTCTATGGAAAGCAGTATGGTGGGTCCTCAAAAAAATGAAACAGAATTACCATATATCCACCAATCCTACTTCTGGATATTTATCCAAAATAATTGAAAGCATGACTTCTCTTGAAATAATTGAAAGGAACTCACGCAGATAATTGTATACCCAGGTTCACAGCAGCATCCTTCACAATGGCCAAAAGGTAGACGCAACCCAAGTGTCCATGGATGGGTGAATAGATAAAATGTGGTTTACATACATTAAAATATTATCCAGCCTTAAGAAAAAAAGGATATTCTGACACATGCCTCAACATGGATGATCCTTTAATACATTATGTTAAGTGAAATAAGTCAGTCATATAAGGAAAAATACTATGTGACTCTACTTACATGAGGTGTCTAGAGACAACAGCGGAACGGTGGTTACCAGGGGGTAAGGGAGTGGAAAATGGAGAGTTAATGTTGAATTGGTCCTAGGCTTAGTACCTGGGTGACTAAATAATCTGTACAACAAACCCCCGTGACATGAGTTGGCCTGTATAACAAACCTGCACATGTACCCCTGAACCTAAAATAAAAGTTTAAAAAAAAAAAAAAAAGAAAGAGAGAAAAGTGCCCTTTGCGGTTCCACACAGAGGCCCCAGCCTTGGGCTGAGAGAACTCACTGGTTTGATGGTTATTGGACCGCTCATTATAGATAACCAAAGCTATTGTTCCTCCCTGGTCTTGCCTCTGTAATTGAGTCATCACCCTTAGAGGCAGAAGAAAGCAAATTACAGCAGGGCTTCTTCAGCATTGGGGTGGGGGGAAGGATTAAAACATGCATGGTAAAGATGTCACCTTCTTGGTCGTGGAAAAGCCCTCTTGGGGCAAATCTGCATATATTTGCATATATATATGCACACATACATCCCAACCTGAAGGGGACATCCAGCTCTTCCCACCTACAAAAGGACTTTTGATGTCTCTTTTACAGGGTATGTGGAGAATAAAAATTTAACTCTTAATGTTGTAGAACTCTAAGGAGAAAAAAATCACAAAATGAACATGTCATTTAAATTTTAAATTTAAAAAATGTCATTTTTAGTGTAAATTCTTTATAGGTAGATAACAGCATATCTTGAAGACTTTTTAGGAAGGGAGAAGGGGAAATAGTAAAAGGTAACGTCAATCCTAAATCTTTATTTGAAAAGGAGACTGGATCTGTTTTCTTCTCTGTGTGCTGGGCAGTAGTTCTACCTTACTGTACCAAAGGGACTAACAGGGTTTGGAGAATCTGGGCTTCATCTTTTTCCAGGATCAACAGCCATTTTCCAGGGGGAAAATGGACTTTCACTTTGGAAAATATAAAATCGTGTTTGTTTTACCTTAGGAAACAACCTGAGTCTCTGGAAGACGACGCTCTACGCCGCGTTGTGTAACCCGCCCGGGGAATCACGTTGCACAGACAAGTCCCACCGGATTTTACTGCAATAATAAGCTTGATCTTCTTATTCAAATACAAGTAACAACCACAGCCGGCTCCAAGTCACGTGTCGAGGTCACATGGCACTCAGAGGCAGAAGCCGACTGGTAATCATTAGCCAATGCTTACTACCAGGGAGAAAATCCTGGCTTTAAAGACACGAACTCAGTTTTCAGAAAACAAACAGGACTGCAAGAGAAGGCATTTGATGTGGGGGATAGGGTGTCATTCTTGTTAAGTGCTTTCCAAGCAAAGGAAAAGAGCCAACACACGTTCCCTCCTTTCGCTCTTCTCCCAGAACTTTCCAAACTTGCCCAGCCTAGCCGCCTTTTCCAAACCTGGAGGAGCCCTGGGCTGCAGCATCCCCAGCTCAGGCCAGGGAGCGAGAGGGAGGGGCGGGCTGACTTGGCTGTGGGTCCTAGCCCTTGGGAAATGGAGGGCTGAATTCAGAGCTGAATTTAGTAGAAAGCCAAAATTTCTCTTCCTTATGAAATTAATGCTTCTGGGTTGATGGAGTTTGGGGAGAGGTGAGGGGTGAGAAGAAGCACTGTGAGCCATGGGGTCCGTCTGGACTTTTTGTTAACACGAAAAACAACATCCAGAATGTGGCTTCTTTAGGTTTTTCTGTGGTGAGAACAGAAACCGTAAGGCCTCTGCCTACCTGAATGTTTCCTTGTTCAGCCGTTTGAATTCAGAAAGAAGTTATTTCACTTTCTCTAACTTGTATAGTGTTACTTCGTGCTTTCAAAAACTGCAATGATCGAACTGAGTTTGTTTAATTTGGTGTGGAAGTGACAATAGTGGGTGTCAATGAAGAATCTGGAATCTGCTGGAGGGAAGGGGAAGGTAAAGTACAGATAAAAGGCTTTAGCAGAAAGTTGACAGCATTTTTTTAAAAATCTAGGTGTGTTTTATTTCACATTGCACAGAAAGTACTTTACCCAAACACTGCAGTACAGATGCAGCCTCACAAGAAAATCTACTGGTGTAGTCTGGAGTCTTAATCCTATTTCATTTAGCTCTTTTCAGAAAGAACAAACATACAAAGAATTTCACTGTGTCACTGAAATATAACTGTTTCATGAAATTTAGTTAGGAAGTTTGGTTTTCTCCCTCTTCATCTTTTTCTCCATCTTACCCTCTTCAAAAAGCTAAAATATGCCTGTAATCCCAGCACTTTTGGAGGCTGAGATCAGGAGTTCAAGACCAGTCTGGCCAACATGGTGAAGCCCCGTCTCTACTAAAAATACAAAAAAATTATCCGGGCATGGTGGTGTGTGCCTGTAATCCTAGCTACTTGGGAGGTTGAGGCAAGAGAATTGCTCTAACCGGCAGAGGTTGCAGTGAGCTGAGATTGCGCCACTGCACTCTAGCCTGCGTGACAGAGTGGAACTCTGTCTCAAAAAAAAAAAAAAAAAAAAAGCTAAAATCAGTTTTAATTAATAATAATAATAATAATAAAAAGCTAAATAAGCTAAAATAAGAGTATGTGAGCCAAAGGGGTGAATCTAGGTTTCATAGGTCCTGAAGCTTATGCAATTTGGAAGGAAGAGAATATTAACTTATACATACAAAATTAGGTATTAAAGTATCACTAAATTTAGAAAAACATATAATTAACTGACTAACATAACTCTAAAATGCTTTCCATCCCACATTTTGGGGCAGATACTCATTGATGGCCTCTTACATTCCTGAAAGGTGAGAACTTTTATCTTGACCAGTGATCCATTTAAGTGTATCTACAATCGTACAACTTTGATGATTGGAAAGCTTTGCCCAGACTCGTGTAGGACCCTGTTTCACATGTTGCTCCCTCCCTTGCTCTGGGAACATGCACATATCATGATATGATGCTTGAGTCTGAGCCTTCGCAACTCCATGCCAGCTAAGTCGGTACGTAGGAATATCCCTGGAAACCTTTTCTAAGCAGTAGCTTGGCGATACAAAAGTGACTGCATCAACCAGGTGCAGTGGCTCGTGCCTGTCATCCCAGCACTTTGGGAGACAGAGGTGGGCAGACTGATCGAACCCAGGAGTTTGAGACCAGCCTGGGCAGCATGGCAAAACCCCATCTCTACAAAAAAAATCTAAAAAGTAGTTGGGTGTGGTGTACATGCCTATAGTCCCAGCTACTTGGGAGACTGAGGCCGGAGGATTGCTTGCACCCAGGAGGTCTAGGCTGCAGTGAGCCCTGATCACACCGCTGCATTCAGTCCAGTGATAGAGCGATACCCCATCTCAGAAGAAAGAAAGAAATTGACTGTATCAATATATCGTAATCAACCCAAAACTAAAGGTAGCTCTAACTTGGATTCTTTAGCTAGGTCCTCAAAATGCCCAGGGTCATTCCAAAGCCACGCAAAAGGAGAGGAAATGTGGCCAAATGGAAGTCAAGGTGGAAAGAGGCAGCGATCTGAAGCAACTAAGCATCTTACCATTGCTAAGTTTAAAACGTGAGTGACCATATGCACAGGCTGCTGGGGCCCTGGCTTGAGCCTCCCTGTGGGGGCGGGTGAAGTGAGAAGCCTGAAGTTTCATTTTCATTAACTTCATGGTAAATCTGCCTCTAGGGACCCCAGGTTCATAATAAGTATTTCAAAAAGTGATTTTCTGGGCTCTAGAAAAGTTAAGTATGCTTGTTGGAGGTGAGTTTGCTCTCTGGACATATCGGAGAGAACGGGTTGTCAGTGTAAATTCTACTTAATAAAAGGCCTCTATTGGGATCGCAGGACTCAGCCCCAGGAGCAGTTCCTCTGGCAGCCAGGCACCCAGGAAAACCATATGCAAGGAAAGGGAGGAGGGGAGCAGGAGGGACCACGTGGCTCTTGTTCCAGACTAATTTTGTGCACAGCCCCCTATCCAAGCGCTGGATCACACACGTCACACCCTTTGCTTCTCAGGACGGCCCTGCATAGTGACTCTTATTACTACTCCCGCTCTACAGATGAGAAATGAAGTCTCAGAGAAAGTGTTTTCTGCCTGCACATGGTGGAAGTGTTTCAAAGCTGGAGTTCAAAACCAGGTGTGTCTGCCTTCCCCCAACTCCACTGGTGCCTTCATGGCACAACTCTGACCTTGAACCTTGGGTGAATCCAATGCAGCCCATGCCTTGTGTTCCTTTCTATACTGGAGCTGACTTTATTTGCGGCAGTATCTGGTTATAGCTCCCAGCTCTTTAGCTCTGTTCTTGCAGACCATGATCTCATTGCTTGCTAAAATAATCAGCGGGTGAAGCCAACAGGATTCCCTGACCAGTTTTAAAGTTCCGCTCCTCCCCGTTGGATGGTAATGATCTCTCCTGCCTTTCTCTGCCCATGCCCCCTTGCCCTTACTAATGCCATGCTTCACTCTGGGCATGCCACCCCATTGCCTGCCTCTAGAGTAGGTCCTGCGCCTTTGCCCCATGCACAGCAGAAACACTCACCTTGCTGAATCAGTCACTCCCTTAGTTTGTCAGGACAGTATTTTGATTTCGGAAAGGCTTATTCGCATGCTGTTTGTCTGGGGAAAGGAGGCTGTCAGTTCAGGCAATCCGTAAATGTGTTAATTAGCTGGATGGAAAAAGTCCAAGTGCAAGCAGCAGCATCTCTCCTCCCAGAAGAGCTAACCCATCTGATACTGTCTCATGACTAGTGTCCGCCATGCTTCACCCCGGGCCGGGCTGTGGACGAGGACTGATGAGCATTACTGATTTTTTTAGCTCAGAGTTTTTCAACCTCAACACTATTGACATTTTGGGCCAGACTGAGGGGTGGGTGGGAGAGCTGCCTGTGCATTATAGGATGTTTAGCAGCATCCCTGGCTGCTACCCAGTAGCTCCCCTCCCCACTCCCACCTAAGTTGTGATGGCCAAAAATAGCCAAATGTCCCCTGCGGGCCAAAATCGCCCCTGAATGAGAACCACTGCTTGAGCTCTATTGACAGACTTTGCCACCATCAGCATCCAGTTCTGTAGACTCTTGAAGCATACAGTCGGGAGGTAGCGTGGTTTTTGATATGCTGACAGGAAGGTGACACAGAGCGGGAGAGTGGTAAGCTGGACACAGAGCTAATCCTCTTGGATGATAGTATTGTGAGGAAAAAGGTAACAATACCTTTGAGTATAGATTCATACTCATTTCCCTGCGGTCAGAGTGAATCTGAGACAGGTGGTTGCCTGAAAAGTACAGCTTAGTGGTTGAGAGTTCTGTAGTCAGAGATTGGGTTGGAATCCTTATTCCCTAACTAACCGTGTGGCCTTGGACAAGTTACTTTATCTATGCCTCAGTTTCCCTATTTGTAATATGTAATAATAATATCTATAGAGTAGAGGTGTTTTAAGAATTATGGCCAGGTGCAGTGGCTCACACCTGTAATCCCAGCACTGTGGGAGGCTGAGGTGGGAGGATTGCCTGAGGTCAGGAGTTTGAGACCAGCCTGGCCAACATGGTGAAACACTGTCCCTACTAAAAATACCAAAAAATTAGCCAGCCATGGTGGCACATGCCTGTAATCCCAGCACTTTGGGAGACCAAGACAGGCAGATCACTTGAAGTCAGGAGTTCAAGACCAGCCTGGCCAACATGGAGAAACCCTGTGTCCACTAAAAATACAAAAATTAGCTGGGTGTGGTGCCTGGTGCCTGTAATCCCAGCTACTCAGGAGGCTGAGGCACGAGAATTGCTTGAACCCAGGAGGCAGAGGTTGCAGTGAGCTGAGATTGTGCCACTGCACTCCAGCCTAGGCAATAGATCAAGACTCCATCTCAAAAAAAAAAAAAAAAAAAAAAAAAAAAAAAAAA
>NC_037685.1:61963178-62002225 GCF_003255815.1 Theropithecus gelada | reverse complement strand
TCAAAAAAAAAAAAAAAAAAAAGAAAGAAAAAGAAAAGAATTAAATGACAATGCATGCATTGGTTACACAATGTAAAATAGGTTACACTGGTTAAGCACTTGATACATAGTAAGTGCTTAACCAGTGTATCCTACTTTACAAATTTCTGAACAAATCTTTGATTTCTTATTTTTCTTATTTTTTTTTTTTTTTTTTTTTTTTGAGAGACGGAGTTTTTTTTTATTTTTTGAGAAAGAGTCTCCCTCTGTCACCCAGGCTGGAGTGCAGTGGCATGATCATGGCTCACTGCAACCTCTGCCTCCCGGGTTCAAGTGATCCTCCCTCCTCAGACTCCTGAGTACCTGGGACTATAGGCGCGCATCACCATGCCCGGTTGAATTTTTGCATTTTTAGTAGAGATGGGGTTTTGCCATGTTGCCCAGTCTGTTTGAACTCCTGGATTCAAACAATTCATCCGCCTTGGCCTCCCAAAGTGCTGGGATTACAGGCGTGAGCCACAGCACCTGGCTGGTTTTTTGTGGGTTTTTTTTTAGTGATACAGATAAATATCTTTCTGCCCAAATTCTTCAGATAACTTTGCCAGCCTCCTGGTTTGTTGATCTGGAGACAGTGTACTACAAATCAACTTTAGAATCTCCTTGCTTTTTTTCTTTTTTTTTTTTTTTTGAGACAGGGTCTCGCTCTGTTGCCCAGGCTGGAGTGCAGTGGCATGATCCTGGCTCACTGCCACCTCTGCCTCCCAGGTTCAAGCAGTTCCCCTGCCTCAGCCTCCCAAGTAGCTGGGATTATAGGTGAGCACCATCATGCCCAGCTAATTTTTGTATTTTTGGTAGAGATGGGGTTTCACTATGGTGGCCAGGCTGGTCTGGAACTCCTGGCCTCAAGTGATCCTCCTGCCTTGGCCTCCCAAAGTGCTGGGATTACAGGCATGAGCCACCGCACCTGGCCTCCTTGCTTTTTATAGGAAGTACAGACCCCATCTCCTTGAGAACGTCCATGATTGTCAACAAAGCTGCACTTTCCTGAGAAAGGTCAGTCACCACCAAGGACTCGATCAGGGTTCTTGGCCTAAGGTGTGCTTGCTTTGCTAGTACAGGGTGCTGAGGTGTTTTACAAACACATTCAACTCCATCATGCCCATGAAAGGGTTTATTAATGTATTCAATGACAAATGAGCGATAGTTTGTTGTTGTTGTTGTTGTTTTAATAGAAAACAGTGACAAAGTAACGAATGCTGCCCTTGTGTATGGACTAAGTCATTTAACGTTAGGAAAGGTTCTAAAAGACCTTTTATGTATTGTGTGATATATATGTTGACTACCTCTGTAGTCAACAATAATCAGCAGTGGATAGAAAATGCAGTAGACAAACCCCAAAGGATTTAAAGTGCCATGGCTTGACAGCAAGGCATCCACAGAGTCTACCAGCCCTGTCCAGGAGATGCCAACTGTTTGCTCGAAGACTTCGAGCCTGGGAGTGATGAAATGTTTGCCTCACGCCATGGATATTTCCTCTATATAAGGCTCCTTTGAATTTGCCTGACTTCAAAGTGGAGTGGTGGACATGAAGCTGCTAAGGAGATTCTTACAATACTTGCAGATGTTATCTGTCCCAGTGGAATTTTCAATGTAGGAAAAAAATGGTTGTGTTAGGGGAAAACATGTTTGAGAGTGCCTTCACCAGTTCAGAGGAGGAGCATGTGCGCGAATTTAAAACACGCCTGTTTGGTGGAAAGAAATCTGAGGGCTGCAAGCTTAAACCCTTCCTAGGCAACTGAACGAACAAACAGTGCACTTCAGAACGATCTTTCAGGACTTAACCTGCTTTTACGCCGAGGAGCTTCTGAACATGAAGAATCTTGCTGCCGCCTGGCAGCTCCTTCGTTATTTCTCCACAAATGTGACATGTCAGCTCACATTTGTAAACATGGGTCTTGTTTCTAAAATTCCGAGGGCATAAATAGATGGTATAGTTCCAGCCCAGACTATATGATCCTGTAATCTTTAGGAGATGATAAAAGAGTGGCTTCCTTAGAGGTTTTAACTCCGCAGAGTAGGAGCCAAGAGCAGCTCAGAAGAGCGCAGGAAAGCAAGTTTGACCCCTGTGGCGATTTACTTCCCTTTCCTCTTTCCTTTTCTAGTCCAGCAAAGTCCAAGGCCTTGGAATTCTAGCCAAACCTACTGGCTGAGGCAGAGAAATGAACAAGAAGTGTCAGCCAGGCCGCTGGCCCAGGCACCAGCTCACAGTTGCCCAGTAGGATTGAGCTCTGGGTCGTTTACAAGTCCACGTCATTCCTGTATAAACCTTAGAAGTTTACTGTATAAACCTTAGAATAAGAATATAAGATGACTTATTTTAACATAGTATGTGTCTTTGAAAAACTTCTTGTTTTGAAATAACTTTAGACTTACCGAAAAGTAAAAACACTAGAGAGGCTGTTTATATATCCCTCGCTCAGCTTCCCCTAAGGTTTACATCTTACAGAATGTCAGCACTATAGCACAATGATCAAAGCCAAGAAAGCAACTGTGGTACAGTATGACTAACTAGACTACAGGTTTACTTGGAGTTCACCAGTTTTCCTACGAAGTCTTTTTTCTGTTTCAAGATCCAAGCGAGGGTCCCACAGTGCATTTAGTCTCTTCAATCTATAACAGTTCCTCAGTCTTTCCTTGTCGTTCATTATTTTGTCACTATTGAAGAAAACCAGTTTGTTATGTTGTAGAATATCCCTCTGTTTGAGTTTCTCTGTTGATTTCTTCCTCCTCCTCCTCCTCCCCTTCTCCTCCTCCTCCTCCTCCTCCTCCTCCTCTCCTCCTCCTCCTCCTCCCCCTCCCTTTCTTCCTTCTCCTTTTTTTTTTTTTTTTTTTTTTTTTTTTGAGACACAGTCATGCTCTTGTCACATAGGCTGGAGTGCAGTGGTGCAATGTCAGCTCTCTTCAACCTCTGACTCCAGGATTCAAGTGATTAGCCTGTCTCAGCCTCCCTAGTAGCTGGGATTACAGGCACCAGGCACCACACCCAGCTAATTTTTGTATTTTTAGTGGACACGGGGTTTCACCATGTTGGCCAGGCTGGTCTTGAACTCCTGACTTCAAGTGATCTGCCCGTCTTGGTCTCCCAAAGTGCTGGGATTACAAAGACCTGGGATTACAGGTGGGATTACTGTGCCTGGCCAATTTGTTCTTTTTTATTGCTAAATAATATTCCATTTTTTTAGGCACTTCAGGTTATTGCTGCCATTCTGTCATAGTGCCTTGAGTTAGGCCTAGACTTGTTTTGCTGTTGTTGTTGTTGTTGTTTTTGACACGGAGTTTCGCTCTGTTGTCCAGGCTGGAGTGCAGTGGCACAATCTCGGCTCACTGTAACTCTGCCTCCCAGGTTCAAGCGATTCTCCTGCCTCAGCCTCCAGAGTAGCTGAGATTACAGGCACGCACCACTATGCCCAGATAATTTTGTATTTTTAGTAGAGACGGGGGCTTCACCATGTTGGTCAGGGTGGTCTCGAACTCCCGGCTGCAGTTGATCTGCCCACCTCGGCCTCCCAAAGTGCTAGGATTATAGGAGTGAGCCACCTTGCCCGGCCGGCCTAGAGTATTTCAGTGGAAAAAGTGAGACACGCACTGCTGCTTTGGTGGCACTTCGGATTATTCTCCTCTTCCTCAATCTGCCTGCAACTATTTACTTCTCAGAAATACTGTGTACTGGCTGGGCATGGTGGCTCACAGTGTGAGATTCTGTCTAGAAAGAAAAGAAAAGAAAAGAAAAGAAAAGAAAAGAAAAGAAAAGAAAAGAAAAGAAAAGAAAAGAAAAGAAAAGAAAAGAAAGAGAGAGAGAAAGAAAGGAAAGAAAGAAGGAAAGAAAGAAAAGAAAAAGAAAGAAAGAAAAAGAAAAAAAGAAGGAAAGAAGGAAGGAAGGAAAGAAGGAAAGAGAAGAAGGAAAGAAGGAGAGAGAGGAAAGAAGGAAGGAAGGAAGAAAGAAAGACTATTTACTTTCCTTTTTTTTTAATTTAAAATTTTAAAAAATGTTTATAGAGACACGATCTTGCTATGTTGCCCACGTGTCAAACCCCAGATCTCAAGTGATCGTTTGCCTTGCCCTCCCAAAATGCTGGATTACATTCTGTCCAGGTTTTATAAGTGCAGCTGGGAGAGCCCAGGTGGAATGTGTGTTTGCCCTCCTGCCCAGAATTGGAACCTCTATCCATTGTCTGTTTGCTTTTCTTTTTCTTTCTTTAGTTTTTTTAAAATTTATTTTTATTTTTTTATATTTACTCATTTTTTTATTTTATTTTATTTTTTTTGAGACAGGGTCTTCCTCTGTCACCCAGGCTAGAGTGCAATAGTGTGATCATGGCTCACTGCAGCCTTGACCTCCTGGGTTCAAGTGACCCTCCCACTTCAGCCTCCTGAGTAGCCAGAACAACATGCATGCAACACCACACTCAGCTTTCCTTTTTTTTTTTTTTTTTTTTTTTTTTTTTTTTTGTAGAGATAGGGTCTCTCACTATGTTACCCAAGCTGGTCTTGAACTCCTGGGCTCAAGAGATCCTCTGCCTTGGCCTCCCAAAGTGTTAAGTGCAAAGGTGTGAGCCACTGCACCCAGCCTCTGTTTGCTTTTAGATGTCTGAAGTCAGTGTGTTTCTCGATCCTTTTAATTGACTTATTTTCTCTTTATAAAAACCCGTAGGATTTTTCTTTTTTTTTTGGACATTTCTCATTGATGTTCCTTGGTGTGATTCTACTTTCATCTATTGTGTTGGGCACTTGGTGGGCTTTTTATTCTGGAAATTCACGTCCTTCTGTTCTGGGCAAACTTCTTGATGAATTTTGTTGATGGGTTTCCCACGATTTCTCTTTTCTCTCTTTCTGAAACTCCTTCTATTATTTAATGTCAGGCCTCCTGGACTCATCCTGTCCTTTTCTCTTTCATTTTATAGCTCTTTGTCTTTTTGCTCTAGCTTCTGGGATACTTCCCATCAATTTGATTTTCCAGCCTCTCTATTTAATTTGTCATCTGTATGCTCCTGTTTTTAATTCTCAAGAGCTCTTCCAGCTGTTGCTGTTCTCTGTGTGGGTTTTTTCTTTCTTTCTTTCCTTTTTGCATGGATCTTTTGTCATCTCTCTGAGGATATTAATTATTTTGGAGGAAGTTTTCTTCTCCCTGCATACACTCCAGTTTGTCTTTTTCTTCGGTTTGTTTCGTCTGTATCTTCATGAAAAAGAATTGAGAAGCAAAAAGCTAACTGGAAGCTTGGAGCTCAAGGCACGGTTTACTGCCTGTGAGCTTCACTGCAGGCTCAGCTGGCTGGCGGGACCATTTGTTGAACAAACCTAATTTCAGTATCTTCTGATGATTTCTCTTGAGCTGGTCAGATTCTCTGGAGCAGAATTTTTTTTTTTTTTTTTTTTTTTTTTTTTTTTTTGAGACTGAGTCTGGCTCTGTCGCCCAGGCTGGAGTGCGGTGGCCGGATCTCAGCTCACTGCAAGCTCCGCCTCCCGGGTTCACGTCATTCTCCTGCCTCAGCCTCCCGAGTAGCTGGGACCACAGGCGCCCGCCACTTCACCCGGCTAGTTTTTGTATTTTTTAGTAGAGACGGGGTTTCACCGTGTTAGCCAGGATGGTCTCGATCTCCTGACCTCGTGATCCGCCCGTCTCGGCCTCCCAAAGTGCTGGGATTACAGGCTTGAGCCACCGCGCCCGGCCTGGAGCAGAATTTTAGTCTCCTGCCTGGATGCTTAAGATCTGGCCATCAGTGCTCTGGGAGCTAAGCTGGGGGAAGAGGGCCTGGGGGTCTCATCACTCAGCATCCATTGTGCATACAGTCATTTAGTCTTCTTGGTTTTGACACGGTGCTTTCAGCTTCCCAAGTCCAGATACTTCTGTTTTGCACTCATAAGAGAGTGAGATGTGTAACTATGAAGGGGTGGAAGCAAAGTAGCTTCCAGGTGACAAACAGCCAGGGAAGGAATCTCCAGACTTGTGTCTCTGGGGTCGCCACCCAGTCCTTATTTCCACCATCCTCTTTGAACCTCCATTTCCAGAGGTATCTGGTACTGTTAGGTACCAGGTACCTGAGCTTTGTGAAGATTCTGTAGTGAATAGGTTTATCCTTAGCTTTATCAGCCACCAACTCCAGACCTGTTAATTTGTGTTTTCCTCATTCATCACTTATAGAAGCTGCCTAGATTTTATTCCTTTGTTGCTACTGTCTCCTGTCCTGCCTATTTTTGTGGGATATGTCTTTTAGAAAATTTCTATACTGTAACTTTAGTGTGTTTTGGGAGGAACTACATTAGGTGTGTGTATTCATTCTTGCATCCTAAAGTGGATGTCTAAAATGCATTTTTTTTGAAATTACACAAATCATAACTCGACTATACAGTGGAATGTGGATGCCACCTTGACTTTGCTAGGCGTCAGGTGGACAAGGGACCTGTAAAGGCCACACAGCTAGTTATTGGCAGAGCAGCGATAGAACCCAGGACTCAACTTGCCTAACTCTGTTGGTTCTATATTGCCACAGTGCTCCTTATTATCATCATCAAATACACTTTTGAAAACCACTTTGGCCAGGCACAGTGGCTCAAGCCTGTAATCCCAGCACTTTGGGAGGCTGGGCGGGGGGCGGATCACCGGAGGTCAGGAGTTCAAGACCAGGTTGGCCAACATGGTGAAACCCTGTCTCTACTAAAAATACAAAAATTAGCCACGCGTGGTGGCAGGCGCCTGTAGTCCCGGCTACTCGGGAGGCTGAGGCAGGAGAATTGCTTGATCCTGGGAGACAGGGGTTGCAGTGAGCTGAGATGCACCACTGCACACTCCAGCCTGGGTGACAGAGCGAGACTCCATCTCAAAAACAAAACAAAACCAACCAACTAAAAAAGAAAAAAAAAAAAAAACACCTTTTATTATTTATTTATTTATTTATTTATTTATTTATTTATTTATTTTGCCACCACACCCAGCTAATTTTTGTATTTTTAGTAGAGATGGAGTTTCACTATGGTGGCCAGTCTGGTCTCAAACTCCTGACCTTAGGTGATCCGCCCACCTCGGCCTCCCAAAGTGCTGGGATTACAGGCATGAGCTACCACGCCCAGCTATAAATAGTTTAGAATGCACAAGAAGTTGCAAAAATAAGTTGCAGAGAGTCTTCACATGCCCTTTCTGCAGCTTCCCCCATGATGTCATCTTATATAACAATATATGTCAAAACCAGGAGCTTGATGCTGTTACAATAGTCTTAAGTCAGGTGCACACTTTCAAGTAACACTTTTGATGTAAAAATGTGTATATTCTGGTAAGAAAAAGCCAGAAAAAGACCTAACCTTGGCCAGGCGTGGTGGCTTACGCCTGTTATCCTAGCACTTTGGGAGGCCGAGGCAGGTGGATCATCTGAGGTCAGGAGTTCGAGACCAGCCTGACCAACATGGTGAAACCCTGTCTCTACTAAAAATACAAAAATTAGCTGGGCGTGGTGATGGGTGCCTGAAGTCCCAGCTACTCCGGAGGCTGAGGCAGGAGAATCGCTTGAACCCAGGAGGCGGAGGTTGCTGTGCCCACTGCACTCCAGCCTGGGTGACAGGGTGAGACTGTCTCAAGAAAAAACCCAATCTTTTCCTATGGAGAACCTTACAATCTAAATAGACATATAAAGATAACTTGCCAAATAACAAAACCCAAGTATACAGGTCCAAAATATATTTTAGGGCATTCTTTCAGAAAAGCAAGAAGTGGGAGAAAGGAGTATAGGCTTTGAAATCAGACAAATCTAGGTCTGAGTTGAGCCTTGCTATTTGCGTGTTTCTGGGCAAGGCATTTCCCTGATCCTCATTTTCTTGATTGTAAAATGAAGAATATTATTATCTACTCTTTGAGATGGTACATATATATCATAGGTATGTATATTAACTGCCTAGAATAGTGATTGGCACATAGTAGATATTTAATAAATGGCCAACATAATAATGATTAATAAAACGAGAGTCCCTAAAGTCATAATTCTCTGGTTGCTCGTGTAAGTTAAAGTCCTGCCAAAAGGATAATGTGTGTCTCCCAGCAGTATCAGTTCACAAACTGCTCAGCTCCAGCCCAAGTGAGGAGACTTGCTTCTTCCCCAAATTCCCCTATTCCACCTACAAGTCCAAAGGTTTCACCCCAAAGAGGAAGCTTTCATCACAGGCACATTAGGAGTGTCCTGGTATTTAAAAGCACATACCAACTCTACGTTGAGCTTTAGTAGACTCTCTGAATAAAAACACAAGTTAATGTTTGAAGTGGCAACTTGGGGCTTGCAAAGGCCGCCATCGGTCCTTACGCAGACGGTTGTCAGATAAGCCCTGCTTCCCTCCACACCTGGTGCCCCGCCTGCCTGACTCTAGCTTAAATTTCCTGCCCTTGGCACTAACCGGAAAGCACTCACAAAGGCAGCAGCTGCTGGTGTGGTCCCGCGGCAAGGAAGGCACTCCGCCCAAAACCTGCCTTCTGTTTAAGTCGCAAAGCAATGATTGTCCTGTGGGGGGTGGGAGGTCTCGGTCAGTGAGGACCAACAGATGGCCCTCGACCAGACTAGACAATGTCCTCATTTGGGTCCATCCAAGTAGCCTGATGGTAAAACCAGACCACAGGATAAAGAAAAAGCTACTTTTTGACATGTAGCTCTTCTCCGTGCCTATTGCCTATGATGAAAGAATAACTTTTTTTTTTTTTTTGAGACGGAGTCTCACTCTGTCGCCCAGGCTGGAGTGCAGTGGCCGGATCTCAGCTCACTGCAAGCTCCGCCTCCCGGGTTCACGCCATTCTCCTGCCTCAGCCTCCCGAGTAGCTGGGATTACAGGCGCCCGCCACCACGCCCGGCTAATTTTTGTATTTTTAGAAGAGATGGGGTTTCACCGTGTTAGCCAGGATGGTCTCGATCTCCTGACCTCGTGATCTGCCCGTCTCAGCCTCCCAAAGTGCTGGGATTACAGGCGTGAGCCATGGCGCCCGGCCAATGAAAGAATAACTTTCAGGCCTTTTTTTATGTCTCCAGCCCCATTCTTTCCTACACTTCCCCCCGCCAAAATCATGTTGCCTTCTGCCTGTTTAATTTGTCTGTGTTTTTTATTTTTTAAAATTATTTATGTATTTTTTGAGACAGAGTCTCACTCTGTCACCCAGGCTGGAGTGGAGTGATATGATCTCAGCTCACTGCAACCTCTGCCTCCAGGTTTAAGCAATTTATCTGCTCCCGAGTAGCTGGGATTATAGGTGCACACCACCACACTCAGCTCATTTTTTTTTCTGTATTTTTAGTAGAGACAGGGTTTCACCATGTTGGCCAGTCTGGTCTCAAACTCCCGACCTCAGGTGATCCGTCCACCTCGGCCTCCCAAAGTGCTGGCATTACAGGCGTGAGCCACCGTGCCCTGTCTATATGTGTGTTATTAAAGGTGTTCAGCTATAGCTTTTGGTAGTTTAATAGAATTGCTAGTTAAAGAAAATCTCTCTTCTATTAGTCACGTAATTCACATAACCAGAATATCCTAAGGAAATTCGGCTACATCTCAATTAACTGTGTGGCAAGTAAGTGCTGTGATATAAACAGAAACCACCGCTTGTTATGGGCGAAATTGTTCTCCTTCGAAATTCATGTATTGAAGCCCTAACCCCTAATACCTCAGCATGTAACTACTATATATTTGGAGACAGGATCTTTAAAAAGGTGATTAAGCTAAAATTAGATTATGAAGGCGGGCCTTAATCCAATCTGACTTGTGTCCTCATAAGAAGAGGAGATTAGGACACAGACATGCCCAGAGGCAAGACCACGTGAAGACACAGGGCATCTACAACTCTAGGAGCGAGGCCGCAGGAGAAACGAACCCTGCCCACACCTTGGTCTCAGACTTCAGCCTGCAGAATTGTGGGGTGATAAGCGTCTGTTGTAGGCCAGGCACGGTGGCTCACATCTGTAATCTCAGCACGTTGGGAGGCTGAGGTGGGCGGATCACTTGACGTCAGGAGACCAGCTTGGCCAACATGGTGAAACCCCATCTCTACTAAAAATACAAAAATTAGCCGTGTGTGGTGGAGGTGCCTGTAATCCCAGCTGCTTGGGAGGCTGAGGCAGGAGAATCACTTGAACCCGGGAGGCGGAGGTTACAGTGAGCCGAGATCACACCACTGCACTCCAGCCTGGGCAACAGAGTGAGATGCCATCTCAAAGTGTCTGTTGTGTGAACCACCCAGTCTGCAGTACAATGTGATCAATTTTGACATATACCTATGCTCATGAAACCATCACCGCAATGACAATGGACATATCTGTTCATCATCTCCAAAAGATTCCTCGTGCCTTTTGTAATTCCTCTGTCCCTTCCCCTATTTCCCAGTCCACCACGGAAACTGCTTTCAGTCCCTAAAGATTAATTTTCCATTTCTAGAGTCTTGTAAATAGAACCATACAGTATGCACTCTTTTACCTTGCATAATTCTCTGGAGATTCATCCAGGTGGTTGTGTGTATCAGTAGTTCATTCCTTTTCATTGCTGAGTAGTATTCCACAGCATAGATAAACCCAGTTTATCCATCTGAGGTAGGAGACCGGCAGGATCTATTTCCCAGTCTCAGGCAGGAAAAAGTGAAGAAACCGGCAGGGACCAACAAATGACAACAAAAGCCATCCCTAGCTGTCGTCATTACTCATTAGCCTAAGACACTTCCACCAATGCCATGACAGTTTACAAATGCCAAGACAATGACCCAGAAGTTACCATCACTTTCCTAGAAAGTTCTAAATAACCTGCCTTTCAATTTGCTTTAACTGTCCCTTAATTTGCATGTAATTGAAAGTGTAAGTGGGTAGAAATACAGTTGCCAACAGCTCATTTGTTGCCAACTCTAGATGCACTGTCTATTAGTTAGCCCTGCTCTGCAAGGAGCAGTACTGTTCAGTACAAGATTGCTGTCTAAAATCGCCAGCTCACCCTTGAATTCTTTCCTGGGAAAACCAGGGCTAAGCCCCAGTTTTGGGGCTCACCTGTCCTTTATCACATATGCTTATGAAGCCACCCCTTAAAGGCTTCTTACGGTTTTGTGAGATTATGAATAAGTTATTGTAAGCATTCTTGTGCAAGTCTTTCAATGTATGGACATATGGTTTTCTTCCTTTTGAGAAAATAACTAGAAGTGAAATGGCTGGATCGTGTGGTAGGTGTATGTTTAACTTTTTATTTTATTTTTTTTAGATGGAGTCTCACTCTTTCACCCAGGCTGGAGTGCAGTGGCTCGATCTTGGCTCACTGCAACCTCTGCCTCCTGGGTTCAAGTGATTCTCCTGCCTCAGCCTCCTGAGTAGCTGGGACTACAGGTGTGCACCACCACAAGTAGAGGTGGGGTTTTGCCATGTTGACCAGGCTGTTCTCGAATCCTGATCTCAGGTGATCTGCCTGCCTCAGCCTCTCAAAGTGCTGGAATTATAGGCATGAGCCACCGCGCCCAGCGAGGTGTATGTTTAACTTTTTAAGAATCAAACTTTTCCAAAATGGCTATACCATTTTGCATGACCCCCAGCTGTGTGTGAGAGTTCCAGCTCTTCTCCATCCTTGACAATACTTGGTAACTGGTCTTTTTGACTTTAGTCATTCAAATAGATGTGTAGTGGCACATCCTTGTGATGCTAATTTGCATTTCCCTAATGATGTTGAGCATCATTGCTATCCATGCATGTTTTTTTAATGAAGTATCTGCTCAAAGGCTTTTCCTTATTGTTTTCATTGGCTTATTTATTGTCTTATTATAGTTTTGAGAGGTCGGTATGTATTCTGGATACAAGACCTTTATCACATACATACTTTGCTAATATTTCCTCCAGTCTATGCCTTGTGTTTTCATTCTCTTGATAGTGTCTTTCAAAGGGCAGAAGTTTTTAATTTCGATGAAGTCAAGTTATCAATCTTTCTTTTATTGTTTGGGCTTTTGGGATAGTTTCTAAGAAATCCTGATCTAACCCAACAACACCAAGATTTTCTCCTGTTTTCTATAAAAATGTGATGGTTTTCAGTTTTACATTTAGGTCTGTGGTCTATTTTGAGTTAATTTTTGTATGTGGTACAAGGAATGAATCAAAGTTCTTTTTTTTTTATGTATGGATGTTCAATGGTTTCAGCGCCATTTGTTGAAAAAGACTATTCCTTCGCTGATGAATTGCTTTCATATCTTTGTCATATATTAGTTGTCCCTATGTGTATGAATTTATTTCTGGACTTTTAATTCTGTTCCACTGGTATTTGTGTCTGTCTTTATGGCAATACTGTACCACACAGCCTTGATTACAGTAGCTTTATAGTAAGTCTTGAAATTAGGAAGTGTTAATTCTCTAACTTTGCTCTTCTGAGTGTGCTTTGTAGACAGCATATTGATTAATGCTGTTATTGTTACTTGGAGGTCCTTTCGGGTGAACCTAATTCATTTCCTGTCTTAATCCCCAGTGTAGTTTGCAAGGATTTGTGCCTTCTCCTCAAGCCCCCACCCTGCTTTTGCTCCTCTCATTCTTAGTTCTTGACTTTGCCCCTGACTTGGCCCAAAAGTTAAAGTCGTCAGCTCACGATTCCTTTGAGCGCTTACGCTCCTCTGCTATAAGGTCACCTCCATTTGCACGAATCCTTACCTGCTTCGTTCCTGGCTCAGAGAACAATACCAGTTATAATGACAGTTAGCTAATTATAGGTAACAAATACTGAGTTATTTCTGTGGGCCAAACACAGATATGCACTTTACACCATTTCTCATTTCAGCATAACATTTCTATCAGATGGAGATATATTATTATTCTCATTTTACAGAAGAGGAAACAGAGGCAACGAGGTTCCTTACTTCATTACCTTTTCCATGATTTTGGAAGCTAGAAGGAGATGGAGCTGGCATTCAAGTCCAGGGCTGTGTGATTTCTGTCCCTCCTCCTGGCCAGCCAAATCCCAGTAGTGCTCACAATTTTGTCCCCACCTAGCTGATGGAGAAGCTCGCTCCATTCATTATCCACTGTCCCACCCCTGCCCCCATTGTCTCTTCTACTTTCCCTCTCCACTTGCTCCTTTCTTTTTTCTTTTTAAAAGATTTTAGAATTATTTATTTATTTTGAGACAGGGTCTTGCTCTGTTGCCCAGGCTTACTAAATTTATCTGGGTCCTTTGTAATTTCTGCATTCATCATAATTTTTTGGAAGAAAATTTCAAAGTAGTAGAGTGTAGTGGCACAATCATAGCTACTGCAGCCTTGACCTCCTGGGCTCAGGCAATCCTCCTGCCTCAGCCTCCCAAAGCTCTGAGATTACAGGCATGAGTCACTGCACCCGGCCCTTCCTCCTTTTCATCATGGTGCTCACAACAAAATAAGTGTTTTCAACTTGGGCTAAGAAGTTAAAGTTTTCCAACCCTTTTTCTGCAGCCAGACCTGGGTTCTGCAGCTTCATATATTAAGTTGTGTATTAGATAGCTTCACCAGAATACATCATGGGCACCTCAAACATCAAAACAAAATTTACCATCTTCTCTCCAAACCCCCTCTTCTTCCTGAATTCTGTGTTTCAGTAGATGGCTCTTACAACCATACAGTAGCCCAAGCCCAAAACTGACAATGGAAAAACCCAGATTTTGGTTTCAAAACCCTGCTCTGCCACTTACCAGATAGGAGACTGTTGACCCTCAGTTTCCCAATCTGAAAAGTAGGGATAATAGTCCTACCTCACATGGTTGCTTTCAAGGCTAATTGATCATGTTAGTTGCTCAAAAATGAGTAATTATCATTATCATCATTGTCATTACCATCATTATTGTCATTGTCACCTCTTTATGCTCCCTTGCCTAAGTTCCACAAAAATATCCTGCACCCTCCTTTTAATTCCTTTGATTCTGCTGTTACTTCTTGCCAAAAGGTTATCCTGACATTCTAGAGCGGTGATCACTAAAGTGCCAAATCAATCCTTAGAGATTCAGGAAGAAAGTATTAGAACGTTAATTTATATTCATTTTTTAAAATCTCATCTTTTAGGTTTCTATTTATAATTTTAAAATGTTTAATAGAGTATATATACAATTTAGAAATAAATATAACTATTGATGGTACATGTTCAAAATTGTTGCGACAGCTAGATTATAAAGATAGTTGGGAGGTCACCATTCTTGGCTGGGTAAGGTGACTCTTTCTTTTCTTCCCCCAGAATAATATGCTGCTTTGTCATTATTTATTGTCTTCCTCATGGACAACATGAGGACAGGGACTGTGATTCAGTCAGGATGAATCAGCAGACAGCACGATCCACTCTAGCTACAGTAGAAATGGATTTATTATAGGTGATTGACCCACAGCAGAGGTCCCTAAACTTTAGGGCATATCAGAATCATCTAGAAGATTTGCTAAAGTCAAGCCTACTGGGTCTAACCCCGAGAATTTCTGATCCAGCAGGTCTGGGGTGGGGCCCAAGAATTTGCATTTCTAACAAGTTCCCAGGTACTGTTGGTCCAGAGCCCACCCTTGGAGAACCACTGGGCTACAGAATGATGGCAAGGGCTGGAGAGGGAGGCTACAGAGTGGGTCTAGGTCCAGGTGGAGTCTCAGAACCACACTGCAAAACTGGCCTAGTCAGGTAGCTGCTGTATCTGCTGCTTCCACTGTGAACTCAAAAACCACATTGCCTGTGCTGCAGGCCGGAAAGCTCTGAACCAGGAAGCTGTGCTGATGCTGCTGACTGCCCCTGAGGTTAGAGATTGACTAGACATAGTGCCACTGTCACCCCTGCTGGAGAAGGTCCAAAGCATCTCCACCTCTGTGCTTCCAGAGGGGCAGTGTGGTAGCCACTTAAAATGCCCAGGCTGTACCATGCACCAGAGCGTCTGCCTGGGTAAGCTGCTATTATTATTATAATCGACCTGGAAGACTACTCGCGGAAAACCCTAGCGCAAGGGACTTTGATGGGAGAGGTCTTCAGTGTTTCAGCCTTTGGTGCACAGGAAATCTTGCTAGGAGGAGGTTGGAGTGGTTTTGCGTGAGGCGAGAGCAACGTCTGCTGCAGACTGTTTTTCATGTTGTCTCCTGGTATGGTGCCTGAGCTCTAGGACTTGGCACGTAGAAGGCCCTCTTTCCTTTTCCTTCCTCAACCTGCTAGTCTCAGCCACTCCTCTGAGCACATACAGTATGCTGAAGTGTTTCAGCGTTTCAAGTGGGCTCTTGAGCATGCTGGGTATCCAGGGAGACCAGAATTCTTGCAGTGACAAGTCTGCCCGGGCTATTTCCATCTAGGAGTCAGTCCCACTTAGCTCACTGGGGATCTAGGGTACATGCATTTTCCTAGAGTGAGCTCCCCCACCCCCTTCCCTCCACATCCTCGTCTCCAGAGCCTGGAACCCTGGGATGCCACCTTGGTCTTGAGAATCTCTGAAGCTGAATCCGTTTCTAGGAGGGAGACCTGAGATTCTTCCACAAATGAGGTGGGGAGGGGTTGGAGGGAACTGTATTGTTTCTAATACATCCTTCAGGCAACAGGTGCAAGCATAGAGAGTTCCAGCTTAAACTTTAGGATGGTGTAACAGTGACAGGCATTTAGTAGAAAGTGCACTTCAGGGCTGGGCCCGGAGGCTCACGCCTGTAATCCCAGCACTTCGGGAGGCCGAGAAGGGCGGATCACGAGGTCAAGAGATCAAGACCATCCTTGCTAACACAGTGAAACCCCGTCTCTACTACAAATACAAAAAATTAGCCAGGTGTTGTGGCACACACCTGTAGTTCTAGCTACTCGGGAGGCTGAGGCAGGAGAATCGCTTGAACCCGGGAGGCGGAGGTTGCAGTGAGCCGAGATGGCACCACTGCACTCCAGCCTGGGCAACAGAGCAAGACTCCGGAGCGAGACTCCATCTCAAAAAAAAAAAAAAAAAAAAAAAACAGAAATAGTGGACTTCAGATTCTGAAGACTGGCCTTTATCCCACAGGCAAGGGATATGCCGTATGACACTCTCTCGATGCTGGGCAGTGGCTGCGAGCCGAAGCGCCCAGGCAGCCCTGCCCTCAGAAGGGTAAACCACGGACACCCGATGCCTTCCTGAAGGAAGAGCGCTCAGCCTGCCAAACCAGCAAGTGCTGATGCTCCAGCGCCTTCTTCCCGTGGTTCTCGAGTCTCAGCAGAAGAGAGAAATTGATGACCCTGTCGTTGTAGCATCCCCATCACCCAGCAATTAATTTTAGTTCAATGCTTCAAACGCTCTTCAGGCGCAGTGTGCGTTCAGCTGTGTCAGCTAATGGTGAGTACCCGGACAACCATTCTGTTTCACATTCAGTACAGTATTCAATACATCACATGAGATACTCAACCCTTTATTAGAACATAGATAGGCCTGTGTCAGATTATGTCGCCCACTGTAAGCTAATGAAGGGTTCTGAGTACATTTAAGGGAAGCGAGGCTGAACTCTGATGTTCGATAGGTTAGGTATATTCAAGGCATTTTAGACTTTCAGTATTTTCAATTTACAATGGCTTTTATAGGGATGTCGCTCCACTGTAGGTCGAGGAGAATATGTAGTCAAGTTGCCTGTTCATGAGCACATTTTAGGTCAAGGTGTCTTTCACGCAGCTTCTTGGGTTTGCTCCTTCCTTTTGAGTTTGAGCCTGGGCGTGTGTGTTGAGGATAAAAACCAGGTGTGGGCCAGGTGTGGTGGCTCACGTCTGTAATCCCAGCACTTTGGGAGGCCTATGTGGGAGGATCTCTTGAACCCAGGGGTTCGAGATCAGTCTGGGAAGGTGACAAGACCTTGTCTCTACAGAAATAAAATAAAAATAAGGAAATTAGCCAGGCCTGGTGGTGCATGCCTGTAGTCCCAGCTACTTAGGAGACAGAAGCAGGAGGATCACTTGAGCCCAGGAATTTGAAGCTGCAGTGAGCCATGATGACACCACTGCACTCCAGCCTGAGCAACAGAGTGAGACCCTGTCTGTATTTAAAAGAGAGAGAGAGAGAGACAGGGAGAGAGAGGGGGAGAGAGAGGGAGAGAGGGGGGGAGAGAGAGAGAGAGAGAGAGAGAACAAAGAGCAGGTGTGACTAGAGCTCAGGAAATCCTCCCTCTGGTAAGCAGTCCCAGCCTTCTATTGAGGCTGCCACCAGTGCCATCGGCAGCGTTTGCAGACCATGACATACACAAACTGTTGTAAAATTTTGGCAGTGCTCATAGTGTCAGAGCCAAGCTTTGAAACAGCGAGGCAGCAGGAGACAGTGGGAGGAGGGTGGGATTAGAGACAGAAGGTCTCCGGGTTTGAATCTTTTCTCTCTATTGGCTGGTTGTGTGACTCTTGTCTCAGCTTCTTGGGCTGTACAAAGAGAAAACTAACACCTGCCTGAGGGACTTGTGATAATTTAATATAGAGTGTTTGACATGTTATTGAATATTAGCAATTGCCGATATTTATAATGAAGAGCCGATACTTATAATGAAGAGCACTGGAAGCTGTCACAGTTCTCACAGTTTATTTTGCATTTGCTTATAAGCATCCTGTGCTCATCTCAGTGTCTGTGTGGTCTTAGTGGGATGCTGACTAGATGAATACTTGTAAACTTTACTCATTTGCGATCTCAAATGGGACAAGGGATAAAAATTATTTTTTATATTGTATATTTATTTAGTAAGTGAGCACTTTCCTTTTTAGGCACTGGAGATACAGAAATGAAAGAGACACCATGCCCTCAAGGATCTCACAGTGTGTGGGTGAGGTGGACACACACACATATCTAAGCACATAACAGTGAGAGGCGCGTGGTCACGAGGACGTGACGTGGAGCTGAGAGCCCAGAGGAAGGGCTCTGGGTCAAGCATGGTCAGAACACACTTGGCCATGAAAGTCTTTGAAGGTGGTGAAGGGGTGAAGATGGTGAGAGGATTCCAGGGCTGGGAGAGGTACTCTCCCTACACGTTCTAACCAACTGGCCGTGGGGAGGAAGCTGGAGGTGAGGATGCGGGTAGCGCGTGGGTTTTTGCCTCACGTGACTGGGTGGATGGTCACACTTCGGCCATGCTTTTTTTGAACTCAACACCACCAAAATCATAGGATATTCCTAGTAATATTGATTTCTGCTAGATTACTTTTGGTACCAGAGTTTTAAGGGCAGAAGTCTTTGTCCCTTTTTTCCCCCAACAGGAAGCCATTCTGGGCCATTTGTTTGCTGTTAACTTACTTACACGGCCCACTGGAGAATGGAGGGGTGTGAGCGTGGGAACCTGGGTGAGGGCTGCACCAGACTGTCACCAGGACAGTCCTCAGTGCTGCCTGGCTTAGCCACATTGCCAAAAACATATGCCCATAGGTTGTGAAATGTTCAATACTGTATTGTATGGGAGAAATACAAAGAGGAGAAAGAACTGGGTTGAAAAGCTGGTCTGATTAGGAATCTCAACCCACTGGCTTACAGACCAGGAACCATTCTAGCCAATGTATGTAAGGAACAGAAATGGGAAACAAAAACATTTAAATTATATTTTTCTCTAATTGCAATAAACTTGGAGGAAAGCTATTTTACTTTGAGCTTTACTTCCAATTACGATGAATGCAGAGATTAATTACAAAGGACCTGGAAAAACTAAAAATCATCTACAGCATTTTTTTTTTTCAAGACAGAGTCTCGCTCTGTCCTCCAGGCTGGAGTACAGTGGCACGATCTTGGCTCACTGCAAGCTCTGCCTCCCGGGTTCACGCCATTCTCTTGCCTCAGCCTCCCGAGTAGCTGGGACTACAGGCACCCGCCACCATGCCCAGCTACGTTTTTTTTGTATATTTGGTAGAGATGGGATTTCACGATGTTAGCCAGGATGGTCTCGATCTCCTGACCTCGTGACCTGCCTGAGCCACACAAAGTGCTGAGATTACAGGCATGAGCCACTGTAACTGGCCTCTACAGCATATTTTAAAAGGCAAAAAGGTATTTTAAAATTCATGTTGGAAGACGTAGGCTCTAGCTGGGGCTGAGACAGATGATTCAAGTGTCCTTTTTATTTTATTGCGCACTGAGGGTTGAAGCTGCGGAGCATGTGTGCTTACCATTGTGTGTGCACATGTGCATACATGTGTCTTACACCAAAGACTGAAATCTCAAAGAAGCTCCAGTGAGCAGGTGTAACTGTTATGCTACAAATGAACAAGCATATTGTGGATTGCTGTTATACAGTTCTTTTCTTCGTACATACCTTCCTGGTATAACGTTTTTTTCCTGAAAGCAAACAATTTCTACTATTGGATTCTTGAGTGTATCATTAAGCTTCTCCAAACACAAATAACATCTACTATGCTTTAAAAGTAATGGCACACACAGCTATTTATCTGTGTGACTGTTTATCTGTTTATACCTTTGCCTGTTTTCATCTTCAAGCAAATGGGGGATCTCAGAAGCCTTAATGAAGTAACTATCCCTGAACACTCAATAGTCAGAATCCAGCCGTCAAATCAACACCAAGGTATGTACCGGGGAAAGGAAGGTTTTAGGTGAACTCCTAGCTGCATGTCTGGTTAACCTGCAACCACACAAAGCAGCCGGGGCAAAGGTGTGTCCCGATGCTTTGTGGTGTACTTGGAACTCCACAGCCAGAAGATTAGATGTTGTTTGCTCACTGTTCAAAACAAGAGTTGTAAAGGAAGTTCAGCAACAACCGAAAGATGACTCGTAATTTGTAACTGACTGGCTATGCTTGGCGAGCCTGGTGTATTTAAAATCTTTCAAAGTCAAGCGCAAAGGCTCCCGAGCCTGATGCGCCACCCCACTGCAGAATTCCTGTTGATCACGCTGGTTGTCACCATAAAGCCTGAGCAAAAGTAAACTTTTCTGTCCCAAGGGTTTCCTTGTACTGAAAGAGCCACTGCTTGAGGCTTTTTACAGGATCTCAACCAATGTCTGTTTCATGTGGCAGGTCCCTGGGGACTGTAATTGCAGAAGTATAACCTGGCGGTTATGCCACATGGCCCAAGAAACTGCCAGGGGACCAACGTGCTTCCTGCCAGACGACCTTTTGTAGCTGAAGGCACTAGTGCCCCATCTGCGGTCGCTGTCTCTGTATGAACAATTCTCTGATGTTCCCTGGGCAAAAGGACGTGCTTGTTGACAACAATGAGTCAAAACTTGGAACCCTGAGCCCTCGCTCTGCCACCATGTCACCTTCCTGTTAATGGAGTGACTTGGTCAGGTGTTAATTAACAAGGGTTTTTGTTTTTGTTTTTACGAAACAAACTGTTTTTAAGTATTAGGCATTTCCTACCTTTGAATCAACTCAAATCTCATTTCCTACTAAAATGATAAGTGATATCAATATAAGGATGTGGAAGATTTGCCCAGTTTAAGCATTGGGATTGGAGGCCTAAGCTGCATGGCTGAGGGGATTTGGGCCACAAATGGTCTCACTGGTTGAGGACATGGATGCTGGAGATGCTCAGGTCTGGGCTTCTTTGTCTGTCTAGCCTCGGTATTCTCATCCATAAAATGGGGTGATGTGAGAAGTCGATGAACTAATATTCATTAGCACATGAATAATGACAGCTAATACTTGTGTGGCCCCCACTACATCCCAGGCACTGTTTTTCTGTTAACTCATTTATTCCTCAGAGCAATCCTATGAGGGAGGTACTATTGTTGTCAGTCCCATTTTACAGATGGAAAGCTGAGGCACAGAAAGGTTAGTAACTTGCTCAAGGTCATGCAACTACTAACTGGCAGACCTGGGATTTGAACCTATGCCTGACTGTAGAACCCGTGTTCTTATGACGCCAAGTTGCACCTTTTGTAAGACAGGCAGTCAGTGGCATGCACTTGGTAAGTACTCAGTAACGATCAGAATGGGGTATACAGTGGATCACCTGGAACAGAAGCCATGTTTGTCACCTCTGTTGGCTATGGCACAAGGCGTGGGTGACCTTTAAGGGCCTCATAGTGCTGTCTACTTATCAAAGACTCAGCTTCTTAGCTGTGGCCACAGGAGACTGGGGCAACCAGAAGTCTGGTAGGGTGTCAAGCCAATAGTCATCCTGGGGATGATGAGATGCCACCAGATTGCTGCTGACTTGAGCCAAGCTGGTGGTGGGCACTTCAGGCCATGCAGGGAACCAGGCATGAGAGCAGGGTGTGGCAGGGGAGAGACACTTGGTCTATGTGTGTGTGTGTATGTGTTTAGGGAGGCAGATGGGAGCCTCAGGTGATTTCGGGTGTTGGGAAAGATAGCTTGGGATGGGGAGTTGGGTCTCAACCCTCATCTCTCACTCAGGTCTACTCCTAACTGGAGACACTGAGAAGGAGAATCAGGGATGAATGCAAGAAGCTGATGGGAGCCATCCCATCCCCACACCTATGTGTTAGGGAACATGGGGGATGTTTTAATAGTAAAGAAATGCCCATAGGATGTTTGGGGGTGGTGATGACTTCTGGTATTTCCTTTCAAAAGACTGAAAATACTGACAGTGTTGTGCTGAAACTGGCTTTAGATTTTCACCCTGTTTGTCATTCTGCTCTAAGACTGGCCCTTCACTATTCTAGGGGGTGGAGATTCAAAGACAGTAGACACATAAACATATAACAGAAATCAACAGGGTCATCCAGAAGTAAGCACTGGGGTCATGGGAGCTTTGGGATGGAAGGGGCGGGGTCAGAGACGGTGGGGAATAACAGCTGAAGGTCAGCCGTTCGAGGCAGCTGGAGGTGGAAGCATGATCAGGTTTAGGACAGGAAGGCAAGGGATGAGCAGTTGCATCTTTATGGGACTTAAAATTTCAGGCCAGGCAAGGCAGAAGATAAAGGTGGGGAGGGAGGGCCAGGTGTAATATATATTTTATTATTATTTTTTTTTTTTGAGAAGGAGTATCCCTCTGTCACCCAGGCTGGAGTGTAGTGGCACCATCTTGGCTCACTGTAACCTCCCCAACCTGGGCTCAAGCAATTCTCCAGCCTCAGCATCCTGAGTAGCTGGGATTACAGGCGCCCGACACAATGCCCAGCTAATTTTTTGTATTTTTAGAACAGACAGGGTTTCGCCATGTTGGCCAGGCTGGTCTCGAACTCCTGACCTCAGATGATCCACCTGCCTTGGCCTCCCAAAGTTCTGGGATTATAGGTGTGAGCCACTGCGCCTGACCTAGGTGTAATACATAAAGGAGTGTGTGCTTTATTGGCTGGTCAGAAATGTTGGTGTCATTAGATATCTGAGTTGCTTATTTATTATCATTATTTTATTTTTTAGAGGCAGGGTCTCACTCTGTCACCAGCCTGGAGTACAGTAGTGTAACTATGGCTCACTTCAGCCTTGAACTCCTGGGCTCAAACCATCCTCCTGCCTCAGCCTCCCAAAGCACTGGGATTACAGGGGTGAGCCAGCACACCTGCCTCCAAGTTGCTTTGTAAACGGATCCTCCTGGCAGCAGTATGGAGGATGAAATTCATGAGAGAAAAAGCCGAGCCAGGGATATCTGTTACAGGAAATCCAGATGAGATGATGAAGGCTTAAGACTGAGATCACGGGAAAGCCAGGTAAAAAAAAGTAAGTAGGACATGAAATGTGATTGGTCATTGAATGAGGCGCTGGGAGACAGAGAATGAAAATTCAAGGACAGCTTCCAGGTTTCCAGCTCAAACGGCCAAGTAGGTGGTGGTAACAGCCACTAGTTCACAATCACAAGGAGTGGGTAGCTGGGTTGGAGCAGGAAATGATGGGGTTAGCAGGGAACATGCTGAGTTTGAGGTGCCTGATGAGTATTTAGGGGGACGGCCCAGGAGGCAGTTCCAGAGGCCTTAGTTAACAGCATCTGCATCTAGTGCATTACTGAAGCCTCAGAGAAGAGATGGTCTTGGCTGGGGAGAGAATGAGTAGGGGGCAGACCAGTGCCCCAAGGAGAGGACTCAGCAGTGCTGGCAGCCTGAGGCTAGGGTGCGTCAGCTCAAGGCATCTGGTGTGGCCCGGGCTCTGGTGGGCAAAGACGCTGGGGCCTACACTGACTTTGCAGGAGAATGGGTCACAGCCGGCCTCTTTCAGGGATTGGTGCATTGGGTCTCAGTTCCAGGTGCAGGGCTAGAGGGAAGGGTGGGATTGAGGACGAGAAAAGTCACAGCCCTCTGCTGGCTACAGGGGCTCTTTGAAAGGGGAGCATTTAAACGTTAGTGAAACATCTTTAAAGGTCCTGTTCATTGAGGGTCCAGGTAGCGGTTCTTTTATTTATTTATTTATTTATTTATTTATTTATTTTGAGATGGAGTCTCACTCTGCCGCCCAGGCTGGAGTGCAGTGGTGTGATCTCCGCTCACTGCAACCTTCGCCTCTCGGGTTCCCGCAATTCTCCTGCCTCAGCCTCTCAAGCAGCTGGGATTATAGGCGCCCGCCACCACACCCGGCTAATTTTTGTATTTTTAGTAGAGACGGGGCTTCACCATGTTACTCAGGATGGTCTCAAACTCCTGACCTCAGGTGATCCACCCGTCTCGGCCTCCCAAAGTGCTGGGATTACAGGTGTGAGCCACTGTGCCCGGCCCCAGGTTGAGGTTTTTAAGCAGATGACGAGGTAGAACTCACCTGTTTGCCTTTTTCCAATTGTGCGTGCGCTCCTCCTCCCACGGGCCTGAGATTCTCACAGGTGTGTGACAGGCGTGGGAGTTGTCCTTCGGGAGCTGGCAGTGAGGGATCCATTTTGTGGACCAGAGCCTCCGTGGGACGATTCTGATGCATCCTTAACTGATGGAGAATGCACCATTTGCAGTGAGGGAAGCAGTGCTAATGAGAGAGAAGGCTTGGGACCCTCCTTTGTATTTTGCACCCCTGGGTTGAACCATTTTCCCCCAGCACTTAAAGTGTCCCGCTCCAGCCTAGTCACGGCACACAGTCCCACCGTTTAGAATCTCCACAAGTTCATTCACACTGCAGGTCAACAACCACATAATCATCACTCAGTCACGCCGCGTGTGAGGAAGGTGAGGGGCAACACCTGAAGCCATGGGACTCTGCAGAACACCATGAAACATTGAGGTAACTTTTTCTTTTTTTTTTGAGATGGAGTTTCACTCGTCGCCCAGCCTAGATGCAATGGCGCTATCTTGGCTCACTGTAACCTCCGCCTCCTGGATTCAAGCAATTCTCCTGCTTCAGCGTCCCAAGTAGCTGGGATTGCAGGTGCGCACCATCATGCCTGGCTAATTTTGTGCTTTTAGTGGAGATGGGGTTTCACCATGTTGGCCAGGCCGGTTTCAAACTCCTGACCTCAGGCGATCCACCCTCCTCGGCCTCCCAAAGTGCTGGGATTATAGGAATGAGTCACCGCACCCGGCCTTGATGTACTTTTTCTATTAAATGATCTAAGAACAATTTAACAGGCAGAAAGTATGACTGTAATAAATGTGTGCAATCCAAAACTACCACCCACCATCCATGAAAATACAAAAACCAAGCTGTTATGCCAAATCTAATTGGTTACTTCTGTTTCTCTGCTAATAGTTGTTAGCTCCACTCATTTATTTGTTTTATTGTATCAGTGTCCACTGTCAGATAAGTAAGAGTAGGTGCTGAAATTTTCAGAAACATTTGAGGGAACATTTTCAATGGAATCTATTGAAGTTGAGGTGCTTTTAGTACACTAGTACAACTGCACCACCCCTGAGTGTTAGCAATAAGGCAATGATTTAATTTTACTGTGGAACTCCCAAGTCCAGCGTATGGAATAAATTCAGGATCATAGTTTGAGAACTACTGGCTTAAAGAGTCCCGTTTCTTGCTTCTTTAACTGTCAAACAGTGACTGTGATTTGTATGTGTGTGTATATATACACACACACATATATTCCTGGCCCAAGTGATGGGCAAGCTTCGAAGCAGATGAGGACTGCAGTCAAAACTAACTGTGCCCCCTGAGTATTCTAGCTCTGAGGATTTGGTCCCTGGCTTCTTCCTTCAATCTGCACCATCAAGAAGCATTCTTGGCCAGGTGCACTAGCTCACGCCTGTAATCTCAGCACTTTGGGAGGCCAAAGTGGGTGGATCACTTGAGGCCAGGAGTTCCAGACCAGCCTGGCCAACATGGTGAAACGTTGTCTCTAACTAAAAATACCAAAATTAGCTGGGAGTGATGGCTCATGCCTATAATCCCAGCTATTCAGGAGGCTGAGGCACAGAAACTGCTTGAACCTAGTAAGAGGAGGTTGCAGTGAGCCAAGATCACACCACTGCACTCCAACCTGGCCAACTGAACGAGACTGTGTCTCAGAGAGAGAGAGAGGAAAAAGAAAATCATCCTTCTAGGCGCTGCACATAGGTCACGTGCTAAAATCAGCATTCCAAGGGCCAGAAGGACTTCCAGAGGCATCTTTCAGGTGGGGACACTAGTTCAGAGCCTCACAGATAGCTCCAGTTTCTGCCCAAGTATGTTCAGGGCCTGGGAATTCACTACTTCCCCCTAAAAAGGTTCTTATGAACCATCATCTCCCATCTCCACCCTCTAAAACCACCTAGTTCTTAACTTCTGCTTTGTTTTTGCTATCAACACTCTCTGCCTTGTATTGTTATTTGGATACTTAACTGTCACACAGTGGTAAGGGCTTAGGTTTTGGAACCATTTGCGTTAGAATCCCAGCTCCATATTTATCTTCACCATTTACAAGCCACGTGACCTTGGCAAGTTACTTAACCTCTCTGAGCCTTAGTTATCACCTATATGGGATGGGAATAACCTTAGGGCCTATTTCAAGGATTATTCAGAGGTCTAAGGTAATGGGAGGAACCTGCTTGACGTGTAGAAAGCTCTCAGTACGGCATAGATATTATTATTATTCCTCTACCGGACTACAAAATCTCTGAGGGCAGGGACCTCTTCTTGGATATCTTTGAACCCCTCCATAACAGTGGGCAAAGTGTCTGTCAGAGGGATTTAATGAATGCATCACACAAAAGAGACTGTACTGAACAAGAGAGACAGGAAGCTTGGATAATTATTTGAATATCTATAGTCATCAGAAGGCTTATAAATGTAAAGCCAAAGCTCCTGCCAAAGAACTGTGGAGCAGAAAACAAAACCCAGAGCAGAATGTCAAGAGCAAGGATGTGTTGGGACAGGAAATGGAGTCGAGATTGGGAGAGGTCATGCAGAATCAGGTCACATTCTGGAGGGAAGAAGGAGCAAAGGCACATGATGAGTGAGTGCTAATTAAGGTGGCCAAAGAGAACAGCGTGGTGCTGTAAATGCCGGCAGAGCAGGGAGCCCTGCTGCCGACCTGACCCAACACAGGCATGTTGATGAAAATGGAAAAAGATGGCTGGAGTTAATGGTAATGTATTATAGATTGCAAAATCACTAGAAGAGAGGGTTTTGAATGTTCTCATCCCAAAGAAATCATAAATGTTTAAGGTACTGGATGTGTTAATTACTCTGATTTGATCATTACACAATGTACACTTGTACTGAAACATCACATTGTACCCCAGAAGTATGTGCAATTATGTCAATCATAAATTTAAAAATTAAATTTTTTTAAAAAAAGGAAAAACAATCTTTCCACCGCACAAATCATTTTCTGAGCCTGCACATTGGTGGTCAGCTTTCCTCCTACGCTTGTGGCCTTAAAGAGGAGGAGTATGACTGGCAGCGCGGCAGCCTCTCGATATTTACGGACCCAGCGCTCACTCCTGGCTTCAACGGTGTTTTCAGCTGGAGCCTCTTCCTGCCATTCCTTTCCTCTCTGCATGGCTGCTGCTGCTCATCCGGGAGCAGGAAATGAGTGCATTCTTAGGCTTTTCTGCAATTAGTCTTCTAAAGAGAAAAACAAAACCAAACAAGAAAGAAAACTGAATGTTTAGGGATATTCTAAAAACTTGTACAGGCTGGCTATTGACGGAGGCCAGTAAAGAAACGTGGAGGCTGGCGACTCAGCCCCCCTGGATTGGAGGTTTGTGGGAATTTATCTCGGGCTTTCTTATGTTTATTCTATACTTCCAAATAACTTTGAAGGTTTCTTTGGAGATTCCAACATGGGAGAGGAGGCCCTTGCAAACTCTCTTGACTATGCAGCGCCCCATCTTTTGCGGGGAGAAAATGGCTTTGGGACAGCATGCAGAGGGGACAGGGCCACTCTCAAATCTCCACCCCTTAGATCACTGTGTCACCGCTGGGGTAGGGGTGTGCTGAATAAATTAAAGGTGTTATTGTAAATTGGAAGTGTGCTAGAGCCAGGTTGCAGAGGCACACTCTCAAAGCCGCCTTCGGTGAAACCACAGAAATCTCCAAATACTACACATTGGGGCTTTTTTCCACTTCCCTGAGAACCAGCTGATAATTTACTGGCATGTCACTGCATGTAAACAAAATCCAAGAGCAATCAGTTAACCTGCTGGACTGGACAAGGAGTTTGGCATAAAACTGGCCAGATAAACAGATAAACCTTCCATTAAGGAAGGTCTCCCTTCCTTAATGGAAGCCTGATAGGAATGAGGCCCACGGTGACTCAGCAGCTCGTTCCCTTTACTGCGTAGCCTTGGAAGTAATGGAGTGGGCTTTCATGATTTTGCTTCTTTCTTCTTTTCCACTGAAATGGAGGCCTCCAGTTGCAAAGCTCTCCATTGTCAGATTACGCCGCCTGATGGGCATGAAAAGTCCACAAAAGAGAATTTTCTGATGTGAGAATGGAGGGTGTTGCCTGTAACTAGTGGCTCCAGATCCCTGTGGTGGCAGTTTAAGGCAGGTGGGAAGGCTCTAGACGTGTGGGACTGGAGTCTTGTGTTGTCTGCCTCCCAGCTGAATTCTGACTCCTCTTTCAGCCTTGTACCAGTTTCCCTTCAGTGACCATCTGCACGTAGAAGTGCTGTTGAGGCTGGAGAGTGGTGAGTTCAGCTTCAAGGTGCACTCTAGAGATCAGGCCTGTGTGTATTTTTGGAACTGCCCTCCATACATTCCAAAAACTGAAAGCTTCGAGGTCCACTCGACCAGCTGACCTAGTTTTTCAGCTAAAAGACCATGGCCTGGCCTCCTAAAGTCCTATGTCTATAGATTCCAGCCAGGTGGGACCCATGGTGCCCATTTTGTTAATTCCGAAGCACAGCATGGTGTCGGAGAAAAAGGACGGAATTTGGAATACAGGAGTTTGGAGTCAGACTTAGGTTGAAGGCAAAACAAATCTTTCGTGTCAAAGTCGGAAGGGGACGGGGGTTTACCGAGAAAGCGCACAAGGAGACGTCCTGAGTGATGGAAAGATCTTTTCCCTTTTGGGGTGGTAGTTACACAAAGTGCATCCCTTTGTCAAAATCCATCAGACTGAATACTGAACATCTGTGTCTTATTGAATGTAAATTATACAGCAGTTTTTAAAAGGACGGGTTCCAGTCCTGGCCCTGCCTCTTATTTACCATCTAGAGAAGTTCCTCACCTCTTTGAGACTCAGTTTCTTTTACTATTAAATGGAAGTAGTGCTTATACCCATGCTTATATTCAATAAGATCATGCAAGCAAAAGCGCTTTGTAAATGACAAACAGCCTCAATGAGCAGATCACTCCTATCATTATTCTTTCCATCCAGCCGCCTCCTGGAGCAGATTGTTAAGCTGATGCGAGTCTGGGCTCTGCCTCGCCACTTGCCTTGGAGGTTAGTGTTTATCTATTTTAAGGAGACTCTGGAGATATCAAAATGCTGCAGAAAAGCAAATGGAATATGGATGTGCCAGGGAGAGGAGGACGGGCTGGAAGGGAACAGCTGGGGAGAAAGCTCTCAATCCAGCTCAGCAGCAGGGCCGGGCGGGTGCCGAAAGGGAGTCGCTAAATGCCTGAGAGAGAATCGTGACCAGTAAAAGCAGCATGAGTTGGAAAAAAAAAAAAAAATCACATCTTGCCGAACAAATTGGGTCACATTCGTGATGGAGCTAGTCACTGAGAGCAGAGATGGAAAAGCAGTTTCAGGGCAAAATGCAAAAGATTTGGGGACCCTGGTGACTCAGCTGAATGTGGCAAAGGTCACTTGGGCATTCTGGCCCAGGTTGGGGGTTAAATAAAGGCTCTTCCTGTGGCTTCTGCTGTGAGTCTTAGCATACTTTTGATTTGAACTTGAACTTGATCTTTACTCCTTAATGGCCACCACAAGCTAGCTTTTTTTTTTCTCTCTCTTTTTTTTTTTTTTGAGACAGAGTCTTGCTCTGTTGCCCTGGTATTACCCGAGCTCACTGCAACCTCAACTTCCTGGGCTCAAGCAATCCTCCAACCTCAGCCTCTCAAGCAGCTGCGACTACAGGCACGCGCCACCATTCCTGGCTAATTTTTAAAATATTTTTTTGTAGAGACGAGGGTCTCACTGTATTGCTCAAGCTGGTCTTGAGGCTCACCTCAGCCTCCCAAAGAGCTGCGATTGCGGGCATGAGACAGTGAGTCTGGCCTACAAACTACTTTACATCAGAATCAAGAGCACAGTGTACAGTTTTAAAAAGGAAAATCTTAGAAAGAAGCCGAGTTAAGTGGAGGCTGAGAAAGCAGGAAGGCCATTCCGGAGTTCACCCTCGGAATTCGAGTGGGAGGTGACAACGGCCTGAACCCAGCCAAGCTTCTTCATGATTATGCCGACAAAGTCCTTTCGGTTTAGAAACGTTTAACCCCAGAGCCAATGTCCTTTGACGATAAAATCCTATAAGATGATTGAACAGTGTCAAAATAAATGTTAAATTGTTAGCCACTAAAATAAAGTTAAAACAGGGAAAGATTTAACAGGAAGAAATAATCTAAAAGAGAAATCTGATGTGCGAAATTTTGATTTTATCCTCATTATAAACATTTTGGTGCTTTCTGCTAGCTATTTCTGCCAAGAAATGTGATATGTTGAAAAAGAAGAGGAAATGTACTCTCTCTAGATGCTGTGACTATAAAAGGCTGTTTAAAATGATAGGAATCAGTCAAGGTTCTCCCAGTGACCAAGGTTATAAAATTAGAATCTCAAACTACCAAATCAGGGTGAGGAAAAAAAAAAAAAAAACTTCAACAAAAGCAACATCTAAATTTATTTTATTATAATTTCCATCATCCAACAATGTTGGTGTTTCTCTGAACATATCAAATTTCTTTTCTTTCTTTTTTTTTTGAGACAGAGTCTTGGTCTGTTGCCAGGTTGCAGTGAGGTGGTGCAATCTCGGCTCACTGCAACCTCCACCTCCCGGGTTCAGGTGATTCACCTACCTCAGCCTCTCGAGTAGCTGGGACTAGAGGTGCGTGCCACCACGCCCAGCGAATTTTTGTCTTTTTAGTAGAGATGGGGTGTCACCATGTTGGCCAGGATGGTCTTGATCTCTTGACCTCGTGATCTGCCCACGTTGGCCTCCGAAAGTGTGGGGATTACAGACATGAGCCACCGCACCCGGCCCACACATCAAACTTCTTATGTTGTCAATTCCCTACCCTAAAATACATCCTTATTGGAGCAAAGCTGGGGATTGAGGAGAGATCAGGTGGGGTGAGGGGCACCGTGAGAAGGCGGGGCATCTTTCCTGCCAACCTCTGAATCTGAGAGATGCCAACGGTGCATCAATATATCAATATCAATACCCAGGATGCTGAATGAAGCCTAGGTTGGAGGATCCTTCCAAACCCAGGTCTTTGTCTTGCTGGAAATCTTGTGCCCCTTCTCCTCTGCCATCCTGTCTCCCACCTCAACACTTTAGCTCTACTGCTCCATTAATTAGCACATGGAGTCTGAGGCTGGGCCTTTTGCATCCGGGCACTGGCTTCATATGGTTCCTCAACCCCCTTTGTTCACAGGTCTTCAGGAACCATGTAAGATGCAACCTCTCCCCTAGGTCTCTTGTAGGCAGGGACCCCTCAGAGGATTCCTCCTTCCAATGCCCTGGCTTTGGGGTTGACAGACTTGGGTTTGACTAGGCTTCATCCCTTATTGGCCAGTTAGTTAAGCTCTGTCAACGCTGACTTCCCTGCCTGGGAGGGTGGCACACTGACGGAAGTAGCTGAACCCATGAGCTGTAATTAGCTACTCAACACTTTTGGCAGTGACTTGATGGGAGAGCTTGATGGCAAGTTGCCCAATAGGTGACAGGAAACCAATGGATGTGAACTAAGAAGAGGAATCCACGATCCCCAGTCATGAATTTGGGACATGACTGGGATAGCCCAAAACAAAGGCTGTGTTCTTGTCCCAGATCAGCTTTCCAAGTGCAGGACTGGGACGTGTGGTTCAATGGTAACACGTGTGAAATAGATTTAGGAGTGTCTGGTCCACAGTGACTTCCTGGTGGGGACTGGGACAGGACAGGGTAATCTGGGTCAGAGTTCTTCGGTTGCAAGCAACTGAAATGGACTCTAAATCGGAAAAGGGATTTTCTGGAAAGGTATGGAATAGTTGTTGGATACTGAAGAACCAAGCTGCGGGAAAATGAGGACACCCCCGCAACCCCATCCCTGAAATGGGATCATCAGAACTTCTCTGTTCCACTGTTTTCTGTTACATTTTTCTTCCAAATGCTCAAAACTCTGGAAGCTAGAGTCTGAAGGCCTAAACTGGGTTCTGTGTGCTACCATCCTCTGAGTGGGAGGGGCAGGGAGAACCAGGACTTCTCAGAATAAGGAAGAACAGCTCTCTAATGAGAAATCACAGTGCTTTTACCCAAAAAAAAAGCGGGAGGGTGTGCTTGACAGGCCAAAGCAAGGGATCTCCGGGATGCTGATTTTAGAAAGGTGCACAGAAAAACAGGGAGATGATTCCACGCTACTCCTTCCTGGCCAAGATCGGGCCAAGTTCTGGGCAATACACTTTCTGAGACTTGTGACTGCTTGGAGTGAGAAGGGATAGGTTCAAAAACAGCAATTAAGATGCAAATATCTGAAAAACACGACACACAAGCAACCTTGAGAGAATTGAAGAGATGGAATTCAAAGGAGAGAAGACCGAGTTGGCGTTTAATTGCAGCCCTCAGGCTCTGTGAGGCTTAGAATGTAGATGGAGGACAATTTTGTATTCACTGGTTGTGAAAGGAAGACCTGAAATCAAGAAACAGGAGCAGATTAAAGAGGAACACATTTTATCCCATTATATGTAAGATCTTTCCAAGGAATGAAATGAACTGAGTTGTATGGTAGGAACTTCCCATTTCTGGGAAACCTCGGATGCTCAGTTACCTTTAGCAATAAGCACACCCCTCACGATGGATCACAACACGTCTGGGTGCCGTGGCCCTGCTGCTGAAGATGCTGACCTAATAATGGTGATTCAGGGCCAGAAACTGCACTCCCTGTTTGGCCACATCTGCCAAAGAGCACTTTTCTGAATGTGGAGTTCTAGACATGGACAATGTGAGTGATGATGGGGAGAACAGGAAAGGCCTCCTCTGTACTCCTAACCACCTGCCCAGGCCCTACATGGTGCAAGCCCGCCGTGCGCAGTGCCTTACGTGACAGCGCTGCTTCACCAGAGGACTTCTTTTGAGATGTGTTGCATTGACCCACTTCCTTCTACACACCTTCCAATGGGAATGGCATGACATCTTACTTTATCTCTGCACAATATTCAATGAATACATATTGAGTCTCTACGGTGATACCTATGCTTAGGAAGCTAGAGCATACATATTTTAAAACGTCATGTTGGCCGGGTGCGGTGGCTCAAGCCTGTAATCCCAGCACTTTGGGAGGCCGAGACGGGCGGATCACAAGGTCAGCAGATCAAGACCATCCTGGCTAACACGGTGAAACCCCGTCTCTACTAAAAAATACAAAAAACTAGCCGGGCGAGGTGGCGGGCGCCTGTAGTCCCAGCTACTTGGGAGGCTGAGGCAGGAGAATGGCGTGAACCCGGGAGGTGGAGCTTGCAGTGAGCTGAGATCCGGCCACAGCACTCCAGCCTGGGCGACAGAGCGAGACTCTGTCTCAAAAAAAAAAAAAAAAAAAAACAAACAAAAAAAGTCATGTTGTACATGTAAAAAAATATATATATATAGTCACTTAAAACATAAAAATAAGTAAAAAGGAAGCTAGGGTATCAGAGTTGAAAGGACCTTTTGTGATCAGTGTGTTTACAATGCTTGAATATACCCAATGGCATTTCTGACAAGTTGATTTGTAGCCTGATCTTGATTCCTTTCTGAAACTCACAACCTCCTAACACAGTCCACACACCACTTGAGTGGTTTTGATTGCTAAAATTCTTTCTTACTGTAGGCTAAAATCTACTCACGATTTGGCCATATCTATCAAAATTTAAAATGTACCTACCCTTTGACCAGCATTCTACCTCTAACAATTTATCCTACAGATATAGTCCCCATGGGCTCAAAGACATGTGTGCAAAGATATTCATTGCAGCAAAGGACTGGAAATAATTTAAACGTTTGACCAGGGGACTGATGAAATAAATTATGGAATATTTGTACTATGAGAAACCAAGAGGCTGTTAAAAAAACTAAACCATTCTCATGCACTGACAGGGAAAAATCTAAAATTCATGTTGATTTGTGAGAAAGAGAGACTAGCTCAATAATATGTAGAGAATAATTCCATTTATGTGATAGAAAAAAAGGAGATACATGAACATATGCTTAGGTTGTACCTGGAAAGATACTGGTAACTGTTTGCCTCTGCTGAGGGCATCTATGGTAACTGGTTTCAGGGGTAGAAGGAAGAATTTTAGGTTTATACATGTATGTATATATGTATGTGTGTTTATATGCATGTGTATATGTGTGTGTGTGTGTGTGTGTATATATATATATATATTTTCTTTTTTAGACAGAGTCTTGTTCTGTCACCTAGGCTGGAGTACGGTGGTGTGATCACAGCTCACTGCAGCCTCAACCTCCCCATGCTCAAGTGATCCTCACACCTCAGCCTCCCGAGTAGCCAGGATCACAGGTATGCACCACCACACCCTGCTAATTTTTGTAGTTTTTGTAGAGATGAGGTTTTGCCATGTGGCCCAGGCTAGTCTCAAACTCCTGGGCTCAAGTGATCTGCCCACTTCAGCCTCCCAAAGTGCTGAGATTACAGGCATGAGCCACCATGCCTGGCCGCGTGTATAGATCTTAATTTTTTTAACCCTGTGCATGTATCATTTAAAAAACCTCTTTAAAAACCTGCCCTCTTAAATCCTAGCACAGGGTCCACCTGGTTCTACCTCATAAAACTGTGCAGAACACCTCTAATCTTTCTTCTGTGAACAGCGTGCATTTGCAAACTTCTCCCATGGGCCTTTGTACCCTGTCTTCTACGGGTTAAACAAACACAGTTCTTTACATCAATGCTTCTGTCCCTGACCATCTGGTCTCCTGTCCCCTCCAGACCCAAAACAATGGGCTGTGCTGCAGCAAAATGAGGGTGTCCTCAGTGCACTGAGGCCCTTATACCATGAGAGATGACAAGTGATGTCAGGGAGAGGAACACCTGCAGAGGCAGTGCTGCCCTGGGAGGCCCTGTCCCAAGCAGTAGTGGGAGCATCTGGAAGGGGTGAATAGGGAGTGTGGGCTGGGCTGGGATGGAAGAGAGGCTAAGCATGCAGAGACCAGCTTTGCCAAGTTGTGCAGTGCATGAGGGTCCCCCCAAAGGGACTAGCTGGCTAGAATGAAAGAGAAAAACCAGAATATCCTACGTTTACATGGCTACTTTATAATGTTCAAGGCATTTTACAAACTGCGTTACATTTGTTACTTATCACAATGCTTTAAGGAAGGTATTCAGGAATTATTTTTCTCATTTCAGGAGAAAGCCTTGGCCAGAGAGTTTAAGGATTTGGGGCTGGGCACAGTGACTCGTGCCTGTAATCCTAGCACTTTGGGAGGCCAAGGCAGGAGGATCACTTGAGGCCAGGAGTTTGAGACCAGCCTGAGCAACACAGTGAGACTCCCATTTCTAAAAATAAAAAAATTAGGCCTGGCATAATGGCTCATGCCTGTAATCCCAGCAGTTTGGGAAGCTGAATAAAGAGGATCACTTGAGGCCAGGAGTTTGAGCCCAGCCTGGTCAACATGTAAAGACTTTATCACTACAAAAAGTTTTTATTTATTTATTTTATTGAGACAGGGTCTCAATTTGTCACTTAGGCTGGAGTGGAGTGTGCGATCACAGCTCACTACAGCCTCGACCTCCTGGGTTCAAGTCAGCCTCCCGAGTAGCTGGGACTACAGGCATACACCACTATATCTGGCTAAATTTTTGTACTTTTTGTGGAGACAGGGTTTTGCCATGTTGCCCAGGCTGGTCTCTAGCTCCTGGGCTCAAGCAATCTGCCTGCCTCAGCCTCCCAGAGGCCTGGAACTGCAGGCATGAGCCACTGCTCTTGACCATTTCTTTTTTTTTTTTTTTTTTGAGTTGGAGACTTGCTCTGTCACCCAGGCTTGAGTGCAGTGGTGCGATCACGGCTCACTGTCAGCTCTGCCTCCCGGGTTCACGCCATTCTCTTGCCTCAGCCTCCCGAGTAGCTGGGACTACAGGCGCCCGCTACTATGCCTGGCTAATTTTTTTGTATTTTTTTTAGTAGGGATGGGGTTTCACTGTGTTAGCCAGGATGGTCTCAATCTCCTGACCTCGTGATCCGCCCGCCTTAGCTTCCCAAAGTGCTGGGATTACAGGCATGAGCCACCGCGCCTGGCCAGCCATTTTTAATTTAAGAGACAGGGTCTCACTTTGTTACCCAGGCTGGAGTGCAGTACCCTTACTGCAGCCTTGAACTACTGGGCTCAAGCCATCCTCCCACCTCAGCCTCTCAAGTAGCTGGGGCTACAGGTGTGCGTCCCCATGCCCAGCTAACTGAGCCACCACCATGCCACCACATGCCAGTTGTGACAAAGTGAGACCCTGTCTCTAAAAAATAATTAAATGTTTTAAAAAAGGATTTACTCTGGTGTTCTGAGTCCTTACTTCATGGACGCTTTCCACTATGCAGCCTGCCACTGATTTCACATAAAGACAAAACCAAAGGAGACCCTTTGCTAAATTATCCCAAGTCTTACATTCAGGAAAGACTGGAAAATGTTTTCTGTACAGACAGAGGAAACTGACCGAATGATTTCACCAGATCATCATGCACATTGGGCGTTCCAAAGCCCCACCTCACCAGTGTGATCTGCCCACTTCAGCCTCCCAAAGTGCTGAGATTACAGGCATGAGCCACCATGCCTGGCCGCATGTATATATCTTAATTTTTTTTAACCCTGTGCATGCATCATTTTAAAAACTTCTTTAAAAACCTGCCCTCTTAAATCCTAGCACAGGGTCCACCTGGTTCCAACTCGTAAAGACCCCATAAGACCCTAGGTTAGCCAGGAACACTGGGGGACCCCTTTGTCTCCACTGGCCACACCTGGGCCTGCCTCTACCAAAGGGTAAGAGACCAGTTAAGCTTTCCATGTTGGAGAAAGACAAGTCCCGTCCCTATGGCTGCATAGAAGGAGTTCAGTGCATCCTTAGGGCCAGGGGCATCTGTGGCCTGGGCCTTATACCTTGGGGAATCTCTGTCCTGTGGGGTCTAGACGCTCAAAGTGGCAGCTGAGAGGTGGGAAGGAGGAGGCGAGGAGGGTCACTGGCAGTCCCAGTTACAAAATTCGGGTATCAGATGCCCCCCGCCAGCCTAGGATATGCACGTCACCCAGGCCTGGCTCTTCCTGCAGTCGGCCCAGGTCCGGGAGGCTGCTTGTCAGTAACTTTATTTTCACCTTTTAGGATGCTGTCCCTGGCCATTTTAACCTAATGGATCAGGATAAACAAGTTAGGGAAGCAGACGGAAGAGCACATAGGAGCATTTCCTTGCAGGCTGGAGCATCACGATTCCCCAGGGGATAAGAAAAGGGCTTCTCTTCTTGCTCATAGGAAAAGACATTTTACTAGGAGAGATGCTGTCTGGTGTTCTGCACCTGCAAACACTGGGCCAGGGAGAAAGGAGGCCGGGAGAGGAAGGTGGAGAGGTTTCTGCAGGAAGTTGGGCCTTCGGGCCACTCGCTGATAGATCTGGTTGCAGGGAGGGATATTTAAAATGTTTAACAGGCGGGCCTGACCCAGCAGACCTATCACCGCAGGGCCTCCAGAGTCAGCTCCCGGAGGCCCCCTGCTGGGCCATATCTGCCCCCGTTTGGTTGGAGGACAGTGGGAGGTGTGGGGGCTCTGGGGGCGGGGCCAGGGCCTGGGCTGCTTACCACCTAGTGTGGAAGCATTTCTATGTGAGAACAAGGTGTGGCTGCAACCCTTCCCAGCAGCTGAACTTCAGCCCTGGTGGGGTTAGCAGCTGATGGTCCTGCTGGCCTCTCAGGGTGCCTGGCAAATCATGCCAGCCTCGTGCAGATCCCCGGCAGAATTGCAGACAAAAGACTTGTTTGCAGAATTGCAAAATTCTCCCATCCAGAGCCAGGCCGTGCACAAATGTCCCAGTGTACGGTGGGGTGGCCTCTTCTCCTGCAGTAACTCGTGCAGTTCTGACAGGAGAAGCAAGCAGTTCTTGCTTTATCAGGAGGAATCTTCCTCTCCCTTTATCACCCTCTGGTTCCAGGATACCGTGTACATTTCCGCCCCCACCGCCGCGCAGCTGGAACACACTGTCAGAATGAATGCCTCATTGCATCAGGAATCCAGAGCTCTTCGTCTATAAAACAGGAGGGGTGGGCTTCCAGAACCACTAACAGATGTCTAAGTGAAAAAAAACTCCACACCTGCCCAACCGCCAGCTTCCTTTCTCATTCTTGAGGGCTCCCAGTAACAAGACATTAGAAAAATGTGTTGTGCGAGCTGCGGTTACCACTGTCCCTGAAACCCAGCTATCTAATCTCCTGGGAGTGAGAATTCAGACAGCGAATTGTCTAAGATGGGAGGTAAGAGGTGCCATGGGAGACCAGAGGCCTGGTCGCCCAGGACGCTCGCTTCTGCAAACCCAACTGGGGATGACAGCATGGGCTGGCTAAGGCTGGTCTTGACAGAGAAACCCATGAAAATTCCTGCTGGTTGTCTCAGTCTGAAGACCTCTGTTCTGATGATGCTTGAAATAGCAAAGCTTCATTTCATGATTTTTATGTTTATACGTATTATTTTTTGCACTTTATTTTTCCTTTTTGAGACAGAATCTCCCGCTCTCTCCCAGGTGGGAGTGCAGTGGTGCAATCTCTACTCACTGCAACCTCCGCTTCCCAGGTTCAAGCAATTCTTGTGCCTCAGCCTCCTGAGTAGCTGGGGTTACAGGCGCACACCTGTTTTTTTTTTGTTTTTTTTTGTTTTGTATTTTTAGTAGAGAGAGGTTTCACCATGTTTGCCAGGCTGGTCTGGAACTCCTGGCCTCAAGTAATCTGCCCTCCTCAGCCTCCCAAAATGCTGGGATTACAGGCATGAGCCACCGTGCCAGGCCTATTTCCACATATTATTTTTACTGCTAATCCATATATATAGTTTTAAAATTCTGATATTTACAAACTTTAGTGAAAATTCGTAGCCTTGTAGCCTCCTGCCCCACCCATTCTTGCCTTCAGGTACTGCTGTCCAGAGTCAGCCACTGTCTGTGACTCCTGGTATTTGCAGCAATCATTCCAAATGATGTGCTTATAGAGTTGTATCTTTCTAAACTTTAGAAATGATCTCTTGACTTACTGGAAGATGAAGAGGTAGCTTTTTCCTCTTCCCCCCAGGACATGCTTCTTTCTCACTAAGGAACAGAGTTCCTGTATTTCTTCCTATTTTAGATGCATGCCTTTGATTATAAGGTTTGCCATTATTTTATGAGGCACTACAAAAAGAAGAGAAGTAGAAATAAAGTAACTATGATGCAAGTAAACTATCATGCAACACTTTCTTGTCACATTGACTAAAAAATGTGTTCTGATTTCCAAAATGTTAAAATGAGGGGAAAAATGTGCATTTTAGAATATTATGAATTACAGGACAGCACATCTTCTGATAAAATCCCTGGTCAGTATTTGTATTATTTTGCTTATGTAAATATTGTCTGCAGTGTACTGCGTTTACATTTCTGCTTATGTATATCTTTTCCCCTCGGGAGTTAATAATTGCCTTGTCTTTTTTAGTTCATAGGGTTTTTTTTTTTTTTTTTTTTTTTTTTTTTTTTTTTTTTTTTTTGTTT